>NC_056737.1:1156904829-1157100206 GCF_019279795.1 Protopterus annectens
TACAACATAGTAGAATAAATATACTCTGTCAATATTTCCTTCGTGATGCCTAAGGCTAGTGAGAAGCACCCGATCTAGTTTAGCAGCAACCTTGCTTGCGGATGGGGATGCTGAATTACCTGAGAAGCCACTAGTCTTAATGACAGCACTCTTGCTGTTGTAAGTTTGGCATTTTGTTGAAATGTATTGATCTGACATCCTATGAATTCTATGGGTTGAGTATGGGGCAGTTTGCTCTTTACATGATTGATAGTTATTGAAATGCTTGATGCTGCAGCAGCAGCAGATTCCTGTAGGCAAAAATTAGAAACTAATCATCCAGATATGGGAAGACTGGGATCCCTTTCAGTCATAAATGAGCGGCTACCAATGCCATAATCTTGGCGAACACCGGGGGGCTGTGGTGAGACCGAAAGGCAATGCTTTGAACTGGTATTGACTGACTCCCAAATGGTAATGTTGAAATCTCCTGAATTGCCTTTCAATCTTTATACCGTAGTAGGTATCTTGGAGATCTACAGAGTACATCCAATCATCCTTCCTCAACAGAGGTAGTATGTACTGTACTGTGACCATCCAGAGCAACCAGGACTGGGGATGGTTAGGAGGGAAGGTGAGGAAGAATGAAAATGGACAACGCAGGTGCCAAGTTATTGTAAGAACATAACATCTAAATCTGATGTTGTCCTTTTCATTTTTCCTTACTGATGGGTCAGAGTCCCCAGCTACATAACTCTTGTGTGGCCTCAAGGAAGGATATGCCAGAGCACTGTCAAACCAAAGGAAGCTCTACTTCTGAAGACAATGTCCAATTTATAATGTGCCACAAAGGTATGAATCTTTATGAATCAATGTTCTGGAGGAAAAAACAGATGATATAGCCATAGATCTAGTAGAATGGGCCCTAAGACACCGAGGCAATTCCAGACCTCTATTTGAATAGATCAGTGAAATACAGTCAGTATTTTTCTGGGTAATTTTGGAGACTGTTTGACTTAAACAGTTAGGCAAAAAGAATATAAATAGTTGGTCAGACTTTCTGTACTGTTTTGTTCCATGAAGGTAGAAATGTAGTTGCCCATGCACGTCAAGAAGATGTAAAACATATTTGCCCTTGTTATAAAAATTTGGGAAGAAGACAGGCAACTGTGTAGACTGTTTAATATTATTCTTTTTAGTTACTTTAGGCATAAAGAATGGATTGGTACAAAGAGACACCCTATCCTTATGAAACATGATGTAAGGCACTTTGGATGATAAGGCATGAAGTTCAGCAATTCTCTTTGTTGATGTAATAGCTAGCAAAAAGATAGTTTTTCAAGACAGGAATATCATATTATAAGCATTTGCTGTTTTAAAAGGTTTTCGAGTCAGGCCTTGAAATATAACCATTAGATCCCAAGGAGAAGGATCCTTTATAAGAGGACTAAGCAGAATAATCCCTTTCATGAATGCCTTACATAATCTGGAAATAGAAAGGGAATAAAAATCATTCACAGTATGAAACCTGGAAATAGCTGCTAAATGAAGTTTTATAGTTGAAAAACTAGCTCCTTCCTTAAAAAGAGAGGTAAGAAAATGAAGGATGGCTGAAACTTGGGCTGAAAGTGGGGGGGGTCAATATTCTCTTGGGAAGCCCATATAGTAAATCTTGTCCATTTGTTGTTGCAGAGCTCCTTAGTAGATGCTTTTTGGGATGCTAAAACTATATCCCGATCAGGGGAAGCAAGCCTGGACCTTTGTACAATTACTGGAAATGGAGAAACCAGTTGGTTAACTTAAGGGTGGAGAGATTGGGTAACCTGCTGTCTGACGGGTGAGATAGGAGGTCCTGGCTGGGCTCTAGAATCCATAGAGGATATTTCAGGTGAAACCAGAGAAAAGGGAACCAAAACGAGGCCAAAGGGGGCCAGTGAGGATGACTGAGCTCTTCAGCCTGCTGGCTTTCTGTAGGAATTTCAGTATCAAAGGAAGTGGAGGATAAGCATATAGAAGACCAGGGAGCCAATCAAGAACTAGAGCATCCCTCGGTGACTCCCCTGGTGGGGAGATCAGAGGAAAGTATTTCCTGCACTTGTTTTGGGGGAAAGCAAAGTGGTTGCAGCAAGTTTGGCCCCAATGGCTGAAAATCAGATTGGCCACTGACTGACTGAGGGACCACTTGTGAGGTGTCAGGATGGACCTGCTGAGTTTGTCTGCCAGAACACTGGATTTCCCCAGTATATATGCGGCAACTAGAAAGCAGTCTGAAGATGTCACCCATCCCAAGGACCCTCATGGCCTCTCTGCATAAGGGGTAAGAGTGTGTTCTTCCTTGTTTGTTTATGTACCACACTACTGACATGTTGTGTGTATTGCAATAGTCCCAAAGGGGAATCTGTCCAGAAAGGCTTGCAGCATTGGAAGAACTGCTCTCATCTCTAGGATATTGATATGCAATCTGGTGTCTGAGGAAGACCATGTGCCTTGGACCAGCTTTCCCTTGAAATGTCCACCTACCCCAGTTCAGAAGTATCTGTGGTCACTGTGGCTGTGAGGGGAGGAAGGAGGAAAGGCCTGTCCGGGAAAAGGTCATCCGGATGAATCCACCATTGAAGATAACATCTTCAGATTGGCGTTAACTTGATAGGAACAGACAACTGCTTGTAAAAAACAGACCACTGAACAGCTAAAGTCCATTGGAGGATTCACATAATAAACCTTGTTAAAGGAACTAGGATCATGGCAGCTGACACAGAACCAAGGGTTTGTAGTATCATTTTGCAGATGGAGACAGTAGGGGCAGTATGTTCCGTACTTGGTTTCTCAAAGAACTTATAAGATGTGGAGGTAAAGAAGCCATTTGGTGTGTCATATTCAGAAGGGCACCAACGGATTCCAAATTCTGAATGGAAAACAGGTTTGCTTTGGCAAGGTTTATGGTAATGCCCAGGGAGATGAAGATCTGAAACAAGTAATCCCTGGCCTGAAGTAGTTGATGTCAGGTTGGGGAAGTTAGAAGCCAGTCATCCAAATATGGAAAAACACGGAATCCTTTCAGTCTCAGGTTAGCTGCCACTACTACCGTGCATTTGGTAAACACCATGCGGGCTGTGGTGAGTCCAAAGGGCAAAGCTCTGAACTGGTAATTACTGGCTCCCAGCCTGAAGTGCAGATGTCTTCTGGAGCATCTCTGACAGTATGTGTCCTGAAGGAATATAGAGCACATCCAATTGCCCTTACACAACAGTGGTACAATGGACTGCACCGTAACCATTTGGAACATTGACTTCTTTACATACTGAATTAGAATGCTGAGATCCAGAATGGATCTCAGGTCCCCCATTTTCTTTGGCACTAAAAAGAAGCGAGAGTAAATTCTAAATCACCTTTATTTAGTTGGGACTCCTTAGATGACTCTTTTTTGCAGCATTTTTTGACTCTCTAGTGTTGCGTGCTGCCTCTGACTGGGTGGTATGTCTGGGAGTTTCTTTTGTTCCACTGAAGGAGGAAGGCAAAAGGAATGTAATAACCTCTGGATACTATGCTTAGCACCCAGGCATTTCTTGTCAGATTGGTCCAGGCATCCAGGTGCAGTAAAAAATAACCTCCAACTGCCTCCAGAGATGGACAGTCAAGCAACACTTTAGGAGCACTGACAGGGCCTGTCAGAGAATGATTGTCTGAAGCCCTGAATCTGCAGACTCCCTCTGCATGTGAGAACTGTGCCTACCATTAAAACTTCCTCCTCTGCTTCTGAAGGAAGAATCCATGTGTTGATCCTGAAAAGACCCTTGGGATTTTCAAAACCAAGTCTTCTTACTATCTCGTTGATTTCTAGAAAAGGTAAACTGAGGGGTAGAAAACTTGATTCCCATGGCAGACAGGTTCTCGCCTTCCTGTTCACTGTGAGTAAGAGTTTCTTTGATGGATGGCCCAAACAAAGAGGAGCTAACAAAGGGGGCATTGACAAAAGACACTTTGAAAGGTTCCACACAGTCACAAAGCCTCATCAAGTCCTGTCATCTGACAGCAATACCTGAGCCAGCTGCCTGTGAGCTGCCCTCCACTGTATGGGAGATGAGCCTCATGGAGGAATTAGCCATGGAAGCAACAGTAGCCAACTGGGGATATACTTTCTTGAAGTTCTCATTCAACATGGTCTCTGCGAAAGAGTTGGCAAGTTCTTTGACAAAATCTGTCTGCATGCAAGTGAAATGTGCCAAGTAATTTAATTACCTCAGCTCAAAAGTAGCTGAGGTGTAAATGGGCTACCCAAACTTGTCCATCGCTCAAGATTCCCTGTTCAGTGGATGGACAAAGGAGCACTGTTCGGCTAGCTCCTTTTTGGTGGCTGCTGCCAGAACAATGTCATCAACAGGAACACCTTTAGTTCAATACAGTTTGTCTTTAGGGAGAATAAGGAATTTGTCTGGGCATTTGTGGAGCAGTTCAATAGTGTCTGGCTCCTTTCAAGCCCATTGGGCAACTAAAATCAATAAGTTCATCCATCGGGGGCACCAGCCAACACATAGATGGGCCCGCTCCAAAAGCCTACAAGAACACCAACTCTTCAGATTGAGGAGGTTGGGCTGACCAGCCACCTTTCTGTCTAAGGATCTCTAAGATGTCTTCAAAAGAGATATCATCCAATGGTGATCATGGGGATCCTTCTCCCTCATCAAAGTCTGTGTCTTTGGTGAAGGACCTACAGTGGAGTCTATGTGCCTCCTCTTGAATATTTCCTTTCGAGGAACCTCCTCCGTGGGGTGTTCGGGGGAGGTGTCGGAAGAAAGGGGGGCTTACTTGGGGGAAGGTCCTGGAGAATTCTCAGGGCAGGCTGGCCTTTGATAGGAATGATGGGCTTGGCTTTCAGATCCAATTAAGGATGAAAGGAGTATCATAGATAAGAGAGTTCGGCTCTCTATGTGAAGAGAAATCCCTTTCTAAAATCTGGAAAGCCAATTGACCCAGAGAACCTCCCCCCATCTCTCTCGGAGCCAAGACAGTTGAGGAAGAAAGGATGGGGACAACTCCTGATTTGTCGTCTCCAAACAGAATCAGACCTGAGCTGTCAAAGGCCAAAGCACCAAGAGAAAGGGATGGAACCAAGAAGGTTGGAGCCAAATCCCTCCCCCTGTACCCAATGCCAACCTACTCTGATCTGATGAAATCAGAGTAGGGCTAGTCAGGGTAGCCATCCGAGTTGAGAAAGGAAGCCTCCACAGATTCAATGCCAACTCTCTTGGGTATTTAGGATCCTGGGGCTCCAAGATCACCAGTCGGATCAGAGAAGGAAACTGAATAGGTTTGGTGGAAACACTCATGGATCCAAGATGGGACAGAGTTCGCAGAACCCCCATCTAGATTTGAGTCTTGAGAAATCTCATCATCATCTTGCCCATATCCATACCAGAGACAACTATCATGTCAGAAGTTCCAACGACACTGAAACAGAAAAGAGCAGAAGATTTAAAAGGGGGAAGGAAGCAATCACTGGCAGCAGTCCCTAATGCCAGCAAGAACTATACAGGAGGGGAGGATAGCTATGCTACAAAATATCCAAAGAGAAAAAGGGACATTTTTAGACTTAGCTTTCTCAAAAAAAAAAAAAGTTGTATCTCACTTGAAACTGGAAATCCATATCTAGTTGCAATGGCGGCAAATGAGATCTGAGAAAGCTGGGGAAGGTGCCGAGCATTGTGGGTAGAGGGAGGAGCTCAAGACTGGGATCCAAGTCTGAAAAATGCATCCAGTTCAGATCCGAGGGTCAAATCCATGACCGATCAGTGAGGAAGAATGAAAAGGACAACATCAGATCCTGAAGTAAAGTCCAGATTCTAAATTGTCAGGGAGACCTGTTGGATGGCTCTTTTTTTCTAGCAACTTTGAAACTTCTGTTGCTGCAGATTTCAACTACTCAGGTGGAGTATTGGGAAATCTTTAATGTTTCTACAGAAGATATAAAAAGGAATGGTATAGCCATTAGTGATTATCCTTAGCATCAAGGAATCTGATGTAATGACCAGGCTTGTGAGTGTAAGGTTAAGGACTGCCTCCAGAGTGTAGCAGTCAGGTAAAACTTCAAAGGTGCTGGTAGGGTTTCTCAGTGAAGTGACCATGGAAACCCTGGTTTTATGGCCTGTTTCTGCCTCTGGGGTGAAACCCATTCACATTTCCTCCTCCCCTGCCTCGGGAGAGGGGGTCTATCCCCAGCAGTGTCATTGTGAAAACCCTACAATTTCCTGAAACACATTTTCTTACCTCCCCTTGATTCCTGTATAGGATCTTTGTGGGGTACAGAAATAGATTCCTATCCCAGACAGGCTCTTACCATCTCGTTGACTCCTAGAATGCACCTCTTAAACTTTGGGACCAAAAAAGAATGGAACCATCAAAAGGGGCATTAATAAAGAATGTTGTAACAGTTTTCAGTGAAATTCCATAGCAGTATCCAGGCATGGCGATGAATGGTAATGCCTACACTAGCAACTCTAGCTGTGTCATCTGCTGTGTTGGATAACAGGCACATGGCTACATTAGAGGTAGATTGCAGGGTAGACATTTGGGTGTCCATTGTTTTTTGAACACCCAAAGACACGTTACTTGAAAGAGACTTGGAAATCTCCTTGATCAAATTCCTTTGAATACTTGTCACGTGTGTGAGGTAATTCAGTGCTCTGACACCAAAGATCACCAAAGCATAAGCCCATTTCTCAAATCTGTCCAAAGCCCTTGACTCTCTGTTAGGGCAATGGACAGAAGAACTCACCTCAGACAGTTCTTTCTTTGTGGTTACTGCTACCATCATGGCATCTACTGGGGGGTTCTTTTGACCAATGCTTCTTATCTTTCATGGCTGCTAAAATTCTGTCATGTTTTTTAGTACTTGGCTGTATAATATCAAGTTCCTTCCATGTTCTCTGTGTCATGAGATCTATGAGTGTATCTTCAGGGGGGGGAACCACTCAGGATGCAGATGAGCCAGACCCAAAAGATTCAAGAAACACAGACTCATCCAGAGAAGGAGGTTTCAGTGGACTATCCTCCCTTCTTCTTCATCAATTCCAGGATGTCCCCAAATGTGACATCTCCCAGGGGGGGATCTAGGGAATCTTTTTCACTCATCCAAATCCAGGTATTCAGTGACTGGCTCAGGACAGGAATCTATGTGCTTCCATTTGCACATCTGTTTCCTTGGAACATGTCTCTGAGGCTCTGGTGGAAACAGGTTGGAATCAGACTGAGTATTACGAGTGTTGAGTGGTCTCAAAGCTTATGGGTTCTAACTGTCCCTGTGATCCAAATGGGAGGCATAAGGAACAGGTTCCACTGGGTGTCAGGACAAATCCAAACTTGGTGCATGCACCTATCCTCTTGGACTAGACAAGGCCATTTTCTCAGCCTTGGAAACTGATGCCATAACTGGAGCTGAGGAAATACTTCCACTGTCCACTAACTCAGGAAGGCCTCCCTACTTCAACAGAGATCAGCTTCTAGGATGACCTTGGACCTGAGCTGCTGAGTGTCAAGGCACAGAGGGTAAGAAAATGCTCAAAAAATCCCAGAGTCAGTTCCAACACCAATCCTTTGCTACAGGAATAATCACGATCTGATAGCATTGGAGTTGAGAGTGGGGGACATAGTTGAAGCTGAAGTCCCTGTGACTGCTGAATCCAAATGAAGTGTGCCAGAAGGGTTTGGACCCATGAAAAACAGTTCCAAATACTGAACCAGTATCGGAGAAAGTGAGATGTGATCGATGGGCCTGTACCTGGACCTCCTCTTTGGGGATGGTACTGGGAGGACTCCCAGTTGGATCTGTGCCCTCAAAAGTTTCCTCATTATGATACTTCTAGTAGATCAGACTAATACTGATAATGAAGCTACCAATTAGGGCCTAAAAGGTCATTTATCTTGGAGGATCGGTGAATGAGGTCAAGGGCTCACTAGCTCCAGAGAAAAAAATAGCTCAAGGGAAGGGAATTTGGACCCAACTGACAGGTGGATGCGACTGCTGTTAAGTTTTGGTATTGGACCTGAAAGACTAGATGGATTTGAGGACCTCTTTCTTGACCTGTCAAGACTCTCTTCTTCTAATTTTTCTTCAGCCCTTTTCTTTAAAGACTTGTCTCTGTGTTTTTCTTTAGCCTTATCCTTTTCTTTCTCCTTCCTCATCTAAGCACTGGGAGAAGCAGATGGTGGTCTTGCCTCAGAAGATATCATAGGAGTTGAAGACCATACCCATGGGGGGAGCAATCATTTAATGATTATTTTTTACCTCCTACTCTATATAAGTCTAGTGCCAAGGGCAGCACAGATATCACAGTTTGCATGCAGAAAAGAAGCACCTAAACAACAATGGGGGTCTTCAGGAGGGATGTTGTGTCCACATGCCGAACACTTTTTGAATCCTGAAAATTTGTATGACATCAGAATATTTTCAAAATGCTATTAGAATAAACTGCATAAATTCTGCATCAACTATCTTACTATTTTACTAATAAATATATACACACACACACACACACACACACACACACACACACACACACACACACACAAAACACAAACTATATTAAACTAACCTAAAATGCAATCTAACTATAGAACTATCTGGAAAATTGACACTATAGAAAAGGAATAAATGCTTAAAAGTACAAGAATCTAAGCATACCACTACCCTGTGCTATACTAACAGTACAAAAATACTAAAGGAAGGAAATGAGCAGGAAAAAAAAAACTTTCACATATCAAGGCTAGACTGTAACAGATCTTGGATAACACATCTGGGTAGAACAGATGGCAAACAAGATCTGAGGTAATTTGGGTAGAAAAGGGTATTCTCAATAGAGGAGGAGTCAGAGCTTCGGATTCAAATCTCTGGAAGAAAGTGCCAAGGTCAGATCTGGTTGGATACAACAACCCAAATGCTGAACTGGATGAAAACAGACAAAGTACAGTTGTGTAAATTTACCATAAATGTAGATGTTCAAGTGTATTCACTGTTGCAGTAATCACACTTGGGTTATCCTGACAGGGGTAGCCCTTAGTTGACCCAAACACCAGAGGCTTAGTATTTCTGCATCGGTTGTTGTCGCTTCAGGACTGATGTCAGATCATCAGGGGTATAAAAACAGGCAGTCAATACCATCATATCAGTTTTTCTTGCCCCAAATGTCAGGAGCCCCCAGATAGGGAGCTAAGTTATGGTGGAAAAACATCACCAGTAAAAAGTAAATTCCAATAACCCTGTAAGGAGTGAGGAAGAGAGAGAGAAAGAGAGAGAGACAAGGGGGCTGGAGGGTGGTAAACCAGGACTGCAACAGTGAATACACTCGAACATCTACATTTATGGTAAGTGTACACAACTGTACTATGTTCTTCATGTTTCACTGTTGCAGTCATCACATTTGGGTTGATTTCCAAAGCTTAAGAATGGGTGGAGGCAGTCAAGAAGAGTTGGGGCTGGCTAGTATGCCCTACAGGACTGCTGTTGCAAAGCCTGCCCTGGATTTGGAAAAGATAGGCAGGTGGTAATGCTTGGTGAAGGTATGAACAGAACTCCAAGTAGCAGCTTCCAGAATGTCCCTGGTAGGGACTCCTGAGAAAGGCTGTAGAGGTTGAAGTTGCCCTAGTGGAATGCGTTCTGACCCCCTGAAGGGGTGGCTTCCCATGGCGTTTGTAACAGAAATGGATACAGTGTGCTATCCATTTGGAGATGGTTTGTTTTGAAATGGCCTTGCCCTCTGCCCCTGGTGCAAAGGTGACTAGTATCTGGTCAGATTTCCTGAAGGGCTTAGTCCTATCAAGATAGAATCTGAGCTGTCTGTACACATCTAAAGAGTGCAGGATCCTTTCCCCCTTATTTTGAGGATTACAGAAAAAGGTGGGCAAATAGATTGGTTCAGAGCCACACTGGACACCACTTTAGGCATGAAAGTTGGGTTAGTCCTGAGGAAGACGCTGTCAGCATGAAAAATAATGAAGGGTTCCACAGCCACAAATGCTTGTAGCTCAGACAATCTTCTAGATGAAGTGATGGCCAGAAACAAGGCTGTTTTCCAAGACAGGAATTTTAACTCTGCTGACACTGCAGGCTCAAAGGGAGGTAGTGTGAGCTTTTCCAACACAAAATTAAGGTCCCAAGCAGGGGTGGGGGCTCTTCTTGGTGGCCTTAAGTTGTTAGCCCCTCTCAGGAATTGCCTGATGAGAGGGTGTGAAAAGAGAGGTGGCTCAGTGCTGTAATGAGTAGAGATGGCAGAGGCATGGGTCTTAATAGAAGAGAAGGACAGGCCTCTGTGGAGTAGGTCTGCTAGGTAATCCAGGATGATAGGTAAGGAGGGCTGTGCTGTATCTGCTCCTTTAGTGTGAATCCATGAACAATACCTTTTCCACTTATCAGCATAGAATTTCCTTGCACTGGGTTGTCTGGCTTCACGTATGACATCCAGCACCTGCTTGCTTAGGCTGGCCACTGGAGGAGAATTCAAAGAATAAGCCAGGCTGCAAGGTTCAGGGTCTGCAATTGTGGATGCAAGATCTGTCCCTCCTGCTAAGTCAGGAGGGTTGGGATCTGGGGTAGGTGCAATGGGGGCACTGGTGACAGATTGTGCAGTAGTGGGTACCAGTGTTGGCATGGCCAGTCTGGAGCAATTAGGATTGCCCTTGGTCCTTGTCCCACCAAGCAATGGTCCTTTCCTGCTCCCACTAAGTCAGTCCAGCCCAGGCCCCAGGGAACCAGACCCCCCCCCCATGAGGAACAGTGATCTTATTCTTCTGTTGGTACTACTTACAATACATCAACAGAGGAAGATGAACTGCCAAGGGGACAAAAACCTTCAGAATTTCATCAGACCTTACAGAATGGGCCGCATGGCAGACTTTAAGAACCACCAAACAGAAAAAGGCAGAGAGAGAACCAGTTTCCAAACCAAGGGCATTCTAATCTCCCCCCCAAATAATTACTACAAGTGAACCAAGTGGTGAGAATGCTGGCTATGTTGTCAATTTGTCCGGGTATGTATTTTCACTCCGGGTATGTATTTTCAAGCAGTGAACTTTCTGTGTTGAATTGTGGTCTGAGGTTTGTTCCCATGGTTCCCAAGCTATATGAAGGGAAAAGACATTTTTGGACTGGTTAGGAAATTACAATTTAAATGCATGTTTAATACTGTAAATAGTACTAAACAAAATGAATGTATTAATGCCAGTGATTCTAGTATGGAAGAGAACTATTTTTCTTGTGCTTTTGATGATAAATACAATGCATGCTGCTTATTTGATACTAGCTGTGTTAAAACACAGCTGTTATGTTCCAGGTTTTTTTTATGCTGACATTAGTTATTTTCATAAAACAGATTTTTTCACTGAAACAGAATTAAATATGCTTTTAAATCAAAAACAGAATATTTATAATTTAACTAGAGAAGAGTGGTCAGCATTATTAAATATGACTAAAAATGAGCAGCTGTTTTTTAAATACAAGGGGAAACAAACTAGTTGTGATGCATATATCCCAGTATTTGAAGATGTGCCATGAACATTTGGATGATAATTCAGTTTATTCAAAGGTAGTTACAAGTCACTATTTGGGAGCCTTATCTTTACTTAATAAAGGTGTCAGGTTAGGTTACTTAACTGCTGATGATGTTCAGAAGAAACCAACTATGAACAGTCATTGTATTGCCACATTCTGCTGTTTACCTAAAATTCACAAAAATATACAGGGCCCTCCGGGGCACCCCATTGTTTCAGGTAGAAATTACTTTACTTATAATCTAGGACATTTGCTGTATTTCCTGTTGCTACCCAAGGTAGTTTTATTAACTGCTTATGTTAAGATATTTTTGATTTTTTTTTTTTTAAGTAAGTTAAGGACAGTACAATGGACTAATAAGATGTATTGGGTGACTCTAGATGTGAAAAGTTTATATACTAATATTAAACATTGCCATGGCCTTGAGGCAATCAGATTATTCATGGGTCAGTCACCCACCACAGAATATATTGTAGATTTAGTACATTTTTGTTTGAAGAATAATTATTTTGAGTTTGATAGTCAAATATATCATCAGAAATGTGGAACAGCTATGGGGGTGACTTTTGCCCCCTTGTATGCTAATTTAACTATGGGCTTGTTTTTAGTTGAATGTTTATAGGAAAAGATTTTTTTTTTTGTCAATATGTTAAGTGCTATTTTAGATTTATTGATTATTTTATGTGAAAGAGGGGAACAGGAAGTGCAACATTTTTTGAATTACAAGTAAACAGATTTAATTTTACATGTGATGGCATCCAAATAGAGAAGAAGGTGTTTGGATGCAGATTTGTTACTTAAGGAAGATGGAACACTAACTACAAAAGTACATAGGAAATTTCATGGGGATATATATTATTTGAAAGCAAATAGCTGTCATCCTGGGCATACGACTGATCCCTTACCTTATGGTGAATGCATATGTCTTTACAGACTATGCAGTGATGAGATTTTTAAGGGAGATAGGTTATACTTTTGAGATGTTCCAAAAGTGTAGTTATGGTGAAGATACAATTGCTAAGGCATGGTCTAGATTTAATAAAGTGTATATAGGAAATAATAGAAAATGGAAGGGAGTTTCCAAATTAAATAACAATACTGAATCTGGTTGTGAAATGTATTCTCTAACCACATATAGTGATTTAGCAATATGTTTTATGAGATAGTACAAACACAGTGGGAACTGTTATCAAATTTAAACGTTGGAAGTTCATGGATGCCTAAAACTTGTTGCTTCATATAGAGTGGTTTAGGAATATTAAGAGCTTTTTGGTGAAATCCAGGTTCTGTAGACCCAAGGAGGTTTTATACGAGTCATTAAGAAGAAAAGGGATAGTAGGATGTGGCAAATGCAAAGCATGCAAATTTATTGTACCTTATTTTAGACTCTTAAAATGGTTGAAGATTTGAAGTTTGTGAGAATTACAGGTGTGACATTGAGTGCATTATTTATGCCCTCAGATGTCCCTGTAATTTTTATGTGGGTGATTCCAAAAGGGCTTTTAAAATATGGCTATAAGAACATGTTCATGATATATTAAATAAAAAGGAAGAGTTCAGTGGCACAACATTTTTTGGAAGCATATGGTAGTTCTGTTCATGGTTTACAAGCCACAATTTTAGAAAAAGTAGAGTGTTCTTTTTTGGGGGGGGTGGGTGTCAGCAAGAATAAACTTATAAAGAAGCAGTGTATATATTAAAGTTTGATGCTTTGTTTCCAAAGGGTATGAATGTTTATTTTAATTGGCGTGTGAGCAGTGGTGGTGCAGCTGTTAGCATTGTCGCCTCACAGTAAGAGGTTCTCCCATTCGATTCTCTGCTGGAGTGCCTTCTGTGTGGAGTCTGCATGTCCTCCCCGCTGTCTAGTGACATTAAAGACATGCAGATGCGAGCGTGCATGGTCATGACTTCATTGAAGGTTGGGCGTCGGGCTGGCAACTCCGCACCATAAAAAAAAATCCACTGCCAATCATGAGCGGACCGGAGTTCTGCTGTGGCGATCCCTAACCGGAAAAAGCCGAAAGTCTTTTTTACTTTAAATATTTTAAATGTTTGATGGTATTACCTGATGACTTTATTGTTTACTTGCTTATTTAGCAGTGTATATAAAAGTGTGTGATGTGAAGTAACTGTGTACGCCAAGAAGGCAGTGTATGCCAAGACAACAGCGAGGAATACATTTTATTCATTGGGTTTCTGGTCTTTGTTCTTCATTGTATTTGGTGTTGTTGCTTTGCTGTTTTTTTATTATCAGGGAAGGAACCCTGATTTTGTAGGGAACCGCTGCCTCTAGCATGGCATCTTCCATTATAACTGCCCCCTCTGCCCCGGGGAGCCATTACCATGAGAGTCCTGGAAAGGCCCTTGGGACCTTTTGAACCACAGCTTGCCACTCCTTTGGTTCCAGGAGAAGGGCCATTAAGAACTGGAAAAGCATACTCCCATGGCAAAGTGTCTTTCCATCCTTCTCACATCTGGCAAGGGTCTCTTGGGGCCAAAAAGGGATGTTCTGTCAAAGGAAGCCTTGATGAAAGAAGACATAAATGTCTCCACAAACCCACATAAGCACATCCAACTGTGTCTCCTTATTGCTACTTCAGACCTGCTGCCCTAGCCATCCCTTCAGCTGTGTGCGCAATGAGCCTCATGGAAGAGTTACAAACTGAATCTAGGGTTGCCAGCTGGGAAGCTACTTTAGCTTAAACCCCCTCAGCTATGGTTCCTTTTACAGTGTCTGATAGCTCCTTTATCAGATCTCGTTGAGGCCTGGAGAAACGTTCAATGAAGTACAAGGACCTAAGCGCAAAGGTCGATGAAGCATATAAGTGCTTCACAAATCTATCCATTGTCCTAAATTCCTTATTAGGAGGATGGATAGTACGACTTCATCAGTGAGTGCCTTTTTTGTGGCTGGTGCAATCACCATGGCATCTACTGGCACCCCTTTAGCCCAATGGATCCATGGCAGCTGATAGAATATGGTCTGGTCTCTTAGGGGTTGGTTTGATAGAATCATGAATATTCCGCTGCACAATCAACTTAATTAGATCATCAGCGGGCGGATAGATCCAAGCAGTAGATTGTCAGGCACAGAAAGCCTCTAGGTATACTGACTCCTCTGAGGAAGGTTGTTGGGAAGTCCAGCTACCCCTTTGTTTAAGGATCTCTAGAATTTCACCGAATGAGACAGCTTCTGGGGGTGACCTTGGGGAACCTTCACCTTCATCAAAGTCAGTATCTTCTGTGTAAGACTCTTCAGGGAGTCCAAGTACTTCCTCTTGCACTTTCTCGTCTGGGGCACCTCCTTGGTGAGACTGGCTAGGGAAGTGTCAGAAGAGGACATAACCATAACGGTTGAATCCTGAGGCTTCTGTGCCTGCTGTCCCAAATCTGAGGCTGATGGTAACTCTGGGAGAGAGGGGAAGGACCAAGATACTGTTCTGACAACAGAGAATCGATTGTGAGCCAGTAATGGACAAGCCCCTCTCCATGGCCCAGAAATCAGGACCCCCCAATAGAGGAATGGGAACCCAGAACTGAGACTCTTTCAAAACCATGGTCCCATCCCGCGCCGAGTTCGCTGTCCCAAAGCCCAAAGTCAGAGTCAAACTTACGTGTGCCAAAGCCCCGAGAAGTATGGACGGCTCTGATAAGATCGGTGCTGGTCCGGTCTCCCTGGAACCAACAATGAAGCTTTGACTCCGAGAGGTCTCTGACTCCAACAGAACCAAAAAGCTCAGGAAAGTAATTGGAGCAAGAGACAAGGATTTCATTGGTGCAGATACAGTTGCCACTGGAACTGTTGGAACCAGGAACTCCAAATGCTCAGTTGTCAGAGGAGGAATGAGAACCAGGTTTGAGACATGTAAAGTTCCAGAGGCAGAAGTGCTGGGAACTGAAGAAGTGGCTAATCCCCTCACTGCCAGGAGCTAGTCCACCAGCCTCAGAACATCAGACTCTGAGAGGCTCTTGGTGGAATGGACTAAGTAGACTGACGGGGAACAGGGTCTATACAAGAATGGGCTTGGCGGTCAGTCTATGAAAGGGTCAATTTTCACAGAATACCTCATGCAGGG
The DNA here is from genome assembly GCF_019279795.1 of Protopterus annectens. Lineage (NCBI taxonomy): Eukaryota > Metazoa > Chordata > Ceratodontiformes > Protopteridae > Protopterus > Protopterus annectens. The sequence continues at coordinate 1,156,920,424 of NC_056737.1, forward strand.
AAAACCTTTAAAGGTGAAATCCTTCGGTTCTGAGACTGGTAGAATAGAGAAGGCAGAAAATGTCTGATCTGAGGTAGTAGTGGATGCCGGAATTGTCAGAGCAGAAATCAGCACTGATGGCACCTTCCCATTCAGTTCTGCCGAGTGGGAATGGGGGGAGATTTAGTCTTTTTAATAGGTGGTTCTGAGGAAAGTGTTGGAACAGAGTGGTTTCTCTTCTTTGAACCTTCATGTCTGGAGGAGGAGGAAGAAGGAGAGCTAATAGCAATCTTAGATGCCACAGATATGGGCTCATCAAAGCTGGATTTTATCAAGCTGTTCAAAATAAGCTTATTTTTTCTTTCTATGAGGGTCCAATAACTAAAGTCATGACAGATGGCACAGTCTTCTTGAAGGTGCATTGGGCCCAAGTAGTAAACACATAAGGAATGTTCGTCAGAAGCTTACAATCACACTTCTGGCATCTCTTGAAGTGCCTTTAGACTTCTCAGCCATGTTAAAAAAGGCACATGAAAAAGGAAGTCTGGAAATTTTGAGAGTTTTTTTTTTTTTTTTTTTTTTTTAAAGGAAAAAATGTACCAACGATGGTATGAAACATTTACCATAGTGGAAACTGCTACAGGGAAGAAGTACCAACAGTAGTATGGAAGATTACCTTAAATAGGCAAGGGAAAGGAAAATTGCCATAAAGGTCATGGAAAGAGGAGCTGGGTAAAGAATAAGAATTTAGAGAAACAAGCACTCAAAAGGAAAATTAACACTTGGTTATAAAAAATAGCTAGCTTGAGAGCTGACAGGAGAGGAACATGTCTGGCGCTTAAAGTGGCAAATGAGATCTGGGGTAGTCTTGAGAGGAGCATCCTGGATAGAGCTAAGCTCAAGAGTTTTTGAGGGCACAAGCCAGAGTAAAGGCTGAGTCAGTTACAAGATAAGGAACCAAACCCACAGTCAAGGATCAAGTGAAGATCAACAACATCAGATCTGAAAGTTAACTGAAATGGATTGGAACAGTTAGTTTGCACCCCCACAAGGGGCTCAAATGTCCTATACCTTGTATTCACTGACATGGGGGTTACTACACCACCTCCAATGTGCTGTCCTCCCCAGTTACGTTTGAACCATAAATCTGTCTCATTTGAAGCAAAGATCAGACCTGACACCCTCACATGAGCTAAAAAATTAAAAATTTCTCCAAGGCAAACTACTGCCTCTTTAAGGGATGGTATAAATAATATCAAAGCCCCTGCTACCTCAGGCAATGACTTCTATGAGGAGAAGTACACAAACGCCTTATAATAGCCACTTGCACAAATGTATTGACTCGGTTGTACCTGACAGGACTAAAACCAGGTCTTCTTGTATAGTGGATGCACCACTCACAAGGAACTTGAAGAAATTGCCAATCTGCTAGCTGACAGATTTGATGAGTCCCCCTCCCCCCCGTCCCAACCAGCCATACTCCATAGCATTCCTGACACCTACCTGTACTTTACTGATTATCTCCAAAGAACAGGTCATTCAAGCACTCTCCAAAGCCAAATTTATGGCCTCTGTGGTACCAGATAACATCCCAGGCTGTATAGTAAACAAACTAAAACAATACCTAACAGAACCACTTAGCCATGTCTTTAACTACAGCATGAGCACTGGTTTTGTGCTGGCAGAGTGCAGAACAGCATCAGTAATCCTCTTGCACAAACAAGGTCCATCAATCAACCCTGGGAACTACAGACCCATTAGCCTGACCAGCCATCATCTGCAAGGCCATGGAAAGAATCCACATGGACCTTATCAATCAGGAAATATGCAACCTTCAAACTCTTAACCCAACCCAGTCTAGTTTTGTCAAGGGTAAATCTTGCTTATTAAACCTGGTTAACTTCTTTGAGAAAAGTCACCAAAGTCCTGGATGAAGGGAAAACAGTACACACCACTTATCTTGATTTAGCCAAGGCGTTCGACACAATTTCACATTCAGGGATCAGTGAGAAACTCTCCCAGCTGGAGATGGGTAGAAAACTGGCTGTCAGACAGCACTCACAGTTTAAGTTGGGGAATCCACTTCCACCAGTAGGCCAGTTACCAGTGGTGTACAACAAGAATCTGTACTGGGCCCACTACTGATTTGGAATCTATTTTTTCTGAAGTCCAGTCAAATGGCTTGTAGCTTACCAAGTTTGCAATGACTGTAAACTGGGTTCAATCATAGAATCCCCCAATGATAACAAATTACAGAAGGAACTGACAGTCAAATGACTGGAACCAGGGCCAAGGACTGAAACTAAATGCACAAAAAATGCCTCTAAATCCCATTTGGCAAAGAAAAAGCCCCTATTTAAGATATAGATAGCACCCCTCTAAGCTCAAATATAGTGGTGCGAGACTTGGAAATGGAGGTTGATTGCAATCTAAACTTCGATCACCATGTGTCCACAGTGGTAAGGAAAGCCTTCTAAACTGCACATCTCATAAATAAGGGCATCACATCCAAGACCAGGGAAGTCATAACTCCTCTGTACTCGACCCTTATCAGACCACTGAGTAAAATGCACCCTTCTGTATGTACCTCACCAGACACCTGCAGCAATTGCAGAGACCACATATTTTTCTAATGAACAGAATTCTGGGCCTCCAAGGTATGACCTACATGGAAAGACTGAAAGCCCTATCACTGTACTCTGGCTGCTGAAAGGTGACCTGTTCCTGGTGTACAGAGCAGTCTCTGACCTGTCCTAATGGAAGTGCTGCAGATCCACAAATCAAATGGGACAAGAGTCAATCACTCCAGGGATCTCAACCTAGCCTTTGACATTAATAAAACGTGGGAGAGACAGATATTTCTTCCAGAGATTGCCTCTCCTCTGGAGTAAACTCACACTTCATGTGAAGCACATCTCCTCAGTGACCCTATTTAAGCACAACCATGACAATTTGATGTGGAAACCACAAATAAACCTGGGGATGGCACCTATGGCCCTCATAGACTGGGGCACTCGGTGCTGATCATAGTATTGCTCTGAAAACAATGATCATCTAACTATGGTCAGCTCGGGTACTTGGATTTCTTTTCTCTCTCTTTTTTTTTTTTTTTTTTTTTTTTACATGTCTAGGCTTGTAAGGTCCTAGGGCCATTGGCTTAGTAACTTCCTATGAAGGTTTAAAAAAGGTCTAGGATAGGACTCCAGGTTCCTTTTTTGGCACCAAAATAATTGGCTAATAAATGATTTCCCCCTAGGTCTGGAGGAACAGGTTCTATAATCCCATTGACACAGCTTCTGACCTAATATCAAAGGAAAGTGGTAGACCTCATTAGACAGATGAAGGATTCCCTGTAATGAAGAATGGGAATCCCACTGGCAGGTGTATCCTTTTTGAATGATTCTTAGTACCCAAGTGTGTGAACTTATAACATGCCAAAGAGGAAAGTGAAGACCTAGGGTCTGGGATAGCTTTGCAGAGTTGCCACAATGGGGATGGGAAAACACTTGAAGGAGCAAAGAGTCATTCTGTTCTGTTAGATAGCCCTTGAATTTGGGAGGATTCCCCTTTGTTCTTTGACTCTCCCTGCCATTGCTTTTTTGAAGATTGCTAACCTCAGTCCTTTTAGGAAACTTATTTCCCAATGAGAAGTCTGAATTGGAGGAACAGCTTCTGTTAAATTTTGGATAAGGGCATTGAAGTTTGGGTAAACACTTACATTATTTATTTATTTTTAAAGATTTCAGGTCCTCGGTAGAGGAAAGAGGAAATAACAGTTCTTGTCCAGGGTAGTACTTCAAATTTCAGCTTTGACATAATCTGGTAAACTCTAAGAAAGTATCGAGGCAAATCAGCACATCACAGACCCAGTGGCAGCTGTTCTGGACACAGCATAAGCAGTGACATAAGAATAATTTAAAGCATTGGACAGCTTGAGACTCTGAAGACAGAATAACCTTTGAAGGTGCTTTAGTCTGAGGAAGAAGAATCGGCAATTAACTATCTCATATAATCAAAGGAAGCCAGAAACAACTTAGAGATACAAGCCAGGCAACTTACACTTTTACAGATTAAGGTGGAAGAAGTATAAATATGTTTCCAAACTTAAAAAAGGCTTCTTCCATAAAGTCGAAGGAGGATTTGGGATTAGCCACAAGAATACTGAGTCAGGGACACTATACAATTTGTCCATTTGTAGGAGCAGGTGATAGATGTCTGACAAACTGCTGGCTGCCAAGAAGCATATTATAAAGCTGAAAATAAAGGGGAAGCAGGTGCAGGATGGGGAAAATACACATATAAAAGTCATAATACCTGACTAGATTTCTGGGATTTTTTTTAGTTCCCCCTGAATCAATAACCTTGTTTTGAGAAGAGAAACAGAAAAAGACATCTCTTCTGAAGGAGAATCTGAAGTAAAACTTTCCTCTGAGCCAGATTCCCCTTACCAAGGAAAGGAAACTGAGAATCAGTCTTAGTCTAAATGCTGCCCCTAAAATTGGGAGTAGACTGAAAGAAAAAAAAAATAGAAGGAGCAAAAGGCTTTAAATAATCCATTGGCTAAACCCAGCAAATTGTCCCCCTATGAATTAGGAGAAAAGTGTCTAGTTTTCTGGTTTCTTTTCCTTGGAAACACCCAGAAAAACACAGGCTAAAAAAGAAGTTATGTCTTACCATAATGTTCCATCTGTGTTGTAGATCTTCATTCATTACAGGTAGGACTTTGGTTCCATCCTCGGAACCGACAAAGCCAAGCTTGAACCAGCCAAAAACTCTCAGCTAAGGCCTACCCACAATACCCCTCTTGTAGTCTCTTCAGATCGAGTTTGCCTGGCCTGGTATAATAAAATAGGATCCCCATAATACGCAGGTGGCTCTGTCTGAGCAGATACCCTAACTGAGAAAAAGGTAAAAACCTAAAGTCCACCAGGAGTCCAGGTAGGGGGAAGGAGGGCGGGATGAAATGAATGAATGAAGCTCTACAACACAGAACATTATGGTAAGACATAACTACTTTATCTGATGTTGTAAATCTTCATTCATTCCTTACAGATAGGACTGAGTCACTAGCTACTTGAGTCCTGGGTGGCCCTAAGGAAGGATATTCCTGAGCACTACAGACCCAAAAGAAGCTCTTCCCCTGGAGGCCAAATCCAATTTGTAATGAGTGATAAAGGTATGTGGTCTTGCTCAAGTGGCTGCTGTGCAGATATTGTCCATAGAGACTCTGGAGTGAAAGGCCACTGAGGTTGCTATCGATCTAGTAGAGTGAGCCTTTATATTGGTAGGCAAGGACATTTTGTTGGTAGATGAAAGTAATGGCATTTCTGAGCCAAGAAGATAATGCCATTTTGGAAACAGGCTTACCCATCCTGGGTCCTGCAAATGCTACAAACAACTGATCCATTTTCCTGAGAGATTTTGTTATGTCCAAGTAAAAATGAAGTTGCCTATGAACATCAAAGGTATGTAGAAGGTACTCCCCTTTAATTGAATGGCGAGGAAAAGAAAACCAGTAGGTCAATAGGTTGGTTGATGGAAAAACAGAAATGACCTTGGGCGAAAAGGAGGGATTAGTAAGGAGTGAAACTCTTGCCTTGTGGTAAATCAGGTACAGTCTCTTGACACTCAAGGCCTGCAACTGGGATACTCTTCTCGCTGAGGTAAGGGCTAGTATAAGTAGGGTTTATAAGGTCAAAAATTTTATATTGCATGAGTAAGAAAGCTTGAAAGGACGACTTGTTAATGACTGAAGCACCAATGTCAAGTTCCATGGCTCTGTAGGGGGCTTAACAGGAGGTTTAATATGTAATACTCCTTTCATGAAGGTTTTGCACAGTCGGTGTGATATAACTGATGAATTGTTGATTCCACTGTGAATATTTGTAATAGCTGCTAAATGTACTGCAATCATCGATGCTGAAGCTCCTGCATGTAACAGGGTAGTGAGATATTCTAGGATTTTCTGAATAGGCATAGAGAAGGGATCCATGATTTGTTCTTTGGCCCATATAGAGAACCTAGTCCACTTACTGAAATAAATTTTTCTGGTGAATGGTTTGTGTGAAGCCAGAAGGATCTCATGAACAGGGGATGAAATATCAAGTAGCCTGGCAATCATCGGAAGTGAAGAAACCAAGCTGTGAGCTTGAGGTGAATCAGTCCCTGAGGATGAGTAAGCAGTCCTTGAGATTGATCCAGGATCCATGGGCTGTGTATCAGGTGAGGCCGTATGAATGGGAACCAGACTTGACAAGGCCAATAAGGGGCAATGAGGATCACTTTGCTTCCCAATCTTTGACCTTTCTGTAGAAATTTTGGGATGAGGGGAAAGGCATACAGTAGACTCGGGGCCAATCGTGCATCAGAGCATCCCTTGGTGACTCCCCCTGAGGGGAGATCAGGGCAAAGTAGCTTCTGCATTTGTTGTTTAGGGGTGAAGAAAACAGGTCGCAGCAAGTCCTGCCACACCGACGGAAGATTTGAGTCGCTATTATCAGGTCGAGGGACCACTCATGAGGCATCAATATGTTTCCGCTCAGATTGTCTGCAATAAGATTGGAGCTTCCGGGAATGTGCTTTGCTATGAGAAAGCGGTTGGAAGCCATCGCCCAGTGCCATATTCTCATGACTTCCCGACATAGGGGGTAAGATCTGGTTCCGCCTTGTTTGTTGATGTACCAGATGACTTCCTGTTGTCCGATTGTATTGCAATAGTCCCAGAAGGAAAGGATGGTGGAACACTTGCAACGCTAAGAGAACTGCCCTCAATTCTAGGACATTTATGTGCAAATTGGCCTCTATGGGGGACCAAGTGCTTGAACCATCTTTCCCTGGAAATGCCCTCCCCCCACCCTAACAGGGAAGCATTCGTGGTCACCGTGGCCTTGGGCTGGGGAAGACAGAATGGTCGACACCAAAGATTTGTTTCTGGCTTCATCCACCATAGCATTTCTTCCTTGCAAAGGTTTGTAAGATGTATCATGTGGTCGAGTGGGTGGGTTAAGAGCGACCATTGTGATGAAAAGAGTCACAGTAATAGTCTCATGTGCAACCTTGCCAGGGGTACTAAGGTAATGTTTGCTGCCATACAGCCTAATAGTTGTAGTACTAGGCATGTTGGTACAAATGTCTGTGAAAGGAGAACTTTAATTTGATTTCTTATTTTTGAAAGCTTGTGAGGAGGAAGGGAAACTTGACAGGATGCTGTGTCGAAGATTTCTCCAATGAATTCCAGTGTTCTTGTTGGAGACATGTTTGATATTTCCATATTGATCGTGATACCTAGGCGAAGAGCAGGGCCATGAATGTAAGAAAGATTGAGAGTGAGAAGGCTCCTGGTCGTGGCAGTGAGGAGCCAATCGTTTATATATGGAAACACCCAGAATCTTTGTAGTCAGAGATGAGCTACTATGACTGCCATACATTTGGGGAACACTCTGGGGGCTGTCGAGAGACCAAAGGGCAGTACCCAGAACTGGTAGTGATTGGCTCCCAGCCGTAAACAAAGAAATCTCTGGGAGCATTTGGCCATCTTTATGTGGTAATACACATCCTGAAGGTCTATAGAGCACATCCAGTTGTACTTCCCCAGAAAAGGGAGAATGGACTGCACCGTGATCATCTCGAATTTATGAGGTTTGATGAATTTGTTTAGTAGGCTGAGATCCAAGATTGGTCTCCAGTCCCATTTATTTTTTAGCACTAAAAAGAACCTCGAGTAAAAGCTGGATCCTATGTGGTCTGGTGGAACTGGTTGGATGACTCTTTTTATTAGCATCTTTTTTTGATTTCTAAGGCTGCAGCATCCCTCTGATGGGATGGAACATTGGGGATTCATTTTATGGGTCTGCAGGTGAGACTGAATGGGATATGATAGCCTCTGGATATTATTCTCTGCACCCATGAATCCGTTATGCATTACCAGGCTTGTAGGTGCAGAGAGAATCATCCCCCAACTGCTTCCAGAGGAAAGCAATCAGACCACTACTCAGGAGCACTGGAAGGGTTGGCCAGAGAACGAATCCCTAGGGCCCTGGTTGTGTGGACCCTCTCTGCCCCAAAAGGGGCGGCTTCCGGATGAGATGCCCTCTCTGCCCCAGGGGGATTGCCCATCATGAGTGTCACGAAAAGGTCCTTGGGACTTTTTGAACCACAATTTTCCTCTCCTCTGATTCCTGGAGTAGGAGCTCTGAGGGGTGGAAAAATGTATGCCCACGGCAGACAAGGTCTTTCCAACCTTCTTACTTTGTGATAGCGTGTCTCTTACTTTGGGACCAAAGAGGGAAGATTCGTCAACAGGCGTGTTGACAAAGGAAGATTTGAAAGGGACCACAAAATCACAAAAACGCATCCAAGCATATCATCACATGACTATGCCCAATGCGGCTGCCCCCTGGGTAGTGTGAGAAATCAAGTGCATCAAGGAGTTTGAGAAGGATTCTAGGGTAGCTAGCTGGGAGGCAACAGTATCACGCACCTCCTCAGGCAGTACCCCTGCCAAAGAGGCAGACATTTCTGAGATTAGGTCTCTTTGGAGGCGAATAAAGTGTGCCAGGTAATTCAGAGACCGAATGGCAAAGGTCACTGAAGCAAAGGTCCGCTTCCCCAGTCTGTCCAAAGCCTGAGACTCCCTGCTTGGGGTATGGACAATGGAACTATCATCTGCCAGTTCCCTCTTAGTGGCCGCCGCCACGACCATGGAATCTACTACTAGCTGTTTGGACCAGTTGGGTTGATCTTCAGGTGTGGACAAAATTTTATCAGGCCTCCGGGGGAGAGGTTCTATGTTGTCATGAGCCTTTCAGGCATACTGCATGATAAGCCTAATGAGCTAATCTGCAGGTGGGGTCACCTAAGAAGTAGATGGTCGAGCACAGAAAACCTGTAAGAACACCGATTCCTCTGAAGAAGGGTTGGAGGATTTCCAATCTCCCCTCTGCTTGAGGATCTCAAGAATGTCTCCAAATGAGATGTCTTCCAGGGGAGACCATGGGGACCTTTCTCCTTCATCATAATCGGTGTCTTCAGTGATGGATTCCTCAGGGGAATTGAGGTGCTTCCTCTTGCAATGTTTCTTCAGGGGTGGCTCCTCAGTGGGGTTTTCTGAGGAGGACTCTGGAGAAAGGGTTCCCTTCAAGGGAAGGTCTTGTGGATCCCGTGCCTGAGATCCCAGAGTAGGAGGCTGGGACAGCTGGATGCTAGAGGGGGGGATCCAGGTTCCGATGCCAATGGTGCCATCTGTGAGCTAGATGAAGCAAGGGCCCTCTCCATCATCTGGAAGGCAGGCCTGCCTGAAGAGGGATGGGAGCCTGGAACTGAGAAAGACAACCTTGGGACCAGGGTCACACCCCGCTTCGACAAACCCGCCTCCAGGATTGGAACCCTGAGAGGACTGGCAACTGTCAGGAAGGCCGGAACAGTAGATAGCGCCATAGAAAAAACTGGTGCTGATCTAGCAGTTACAATACTGACAGCCCCAAGGGTGTACCAGTTTTAAAGGAAGTGTGGTACAGAGGGGTGCTGGTGCTGACAGGGAGGCATCCACTGTCGATACCGAGACAGAATGCACTGGGTTGGATATTGGAACCGACTGCTCCGAAACCTGGGAGGAGGTCGGAGGAGGATAAACTGTTGAGTATGTCAGGAAAGCTTCCATTCTGGGAGGGAGGAAAGATCTAGTCAGTGTCGGTAAACATCTAGCTGCCAAAAGCTGCTGGTCCAGAAGCCTCACTACATCTTGTTCCAACAGACTCCTGGTGGATCTAAAGGAAGCTGCCAATGGAGATTCTGGCCTCTCAATAAACGGGCTGTATTGTTGCCCCAAAGAAGGGTCATAAGATGGTGAGTACCTTCGCCTGGGAGGCTACTCAATTTTGGGAACCGAAGGTGTCGTCGTAGGTGGAGCTGTGGAAGTTACCGGTACCATGGCCGGGGATGGTACCAATACTGTCATAGTGGCAGGAGTCTGTGTCATGGTTAAGGTCAGCACTGAGGGAGAGGAGAGTGACCTGGGTGCTGGAGATGTTTGCGCCGACGGTGCCGAAGTGTGGTGTCATCTCGGTTCCAAAGAGGACGGAGATGCCAGCACCAAGTGACTCTGCTTTTTCTTATGTTTGTTAACATCCTTTTGTTTGACAGGAAGTGCTGAGACCTCCACCCCAGAGAAAGCCTCCAAGATGGGTGTTTTTAACATGCCCTTCAAAATAAGTTTGCTCTTACATTCAGCTAATGTCCGATTGCTGAAACTGGAACAAATGTCACAAGATGTATTAATATGGTCAACACCCAAACAATAAACACACCAGGCGTGACAGTCCAAGTTGGGCATCTTACACCCACACTTATCACACTGCTTAAAGCCTAGCTTTGCCTTATCAGACATCACTGATAATACACAAAAAACACAGAAAAACAGTAATTCTATAAGCACAAACTATAATGACGGATAAAGTAGTGGACAGAAAAGTTTTTCTTTTCAATTTTTTTTTTTGGGGGGGGGGAGTACCAACGATAGTACGAAAAGAACTACCAAAGGTAGAGGGTAGGAAGTACTAGGAATTTGTAATATATAAAAAGAGGAAAGAAGAGAGAAAAACTGACTCTTTAAGGATGTAATTTAAGTAGATTAACAAAAAAGAAAACACTTAGGTTGAGAGAATGGCTTGGCACGTCTAACGAGGAACACGGCAAAGGAGATCTGGAGAGACTATGAGAGGGGCATTGTGTGTAGGACTTACCTGAGAGATTTTGGCTGGAGCGAGCTTGGTACTGGCCGTGTTGGTTCTGAGGATGGAACCAAAGTCCTATCTGTCAGGAATGAATGAAGATTTACATCATCAGATGGATGGTTTCTTTGCCTGGAAAGAATTTCCTCAGAGAGGTACAGTGTAGGAACATCCCACACACCCCTCCCTGTTACAAGCAAGGGCAGTTCTCCTTTACCAAAAAAAGGCAGCTTTGCAACCACAGAGCATGTGCCTGCATCATGGTCCTTAATCACTTCTCCAGTAATTACATCAGAGGGATCAGGAGAAAAAAGATAATTGGTCCAAGGAAAAATTTATGGGCATAGCGGAGTCACCCATCACAGGAAGAGGGAAACAGGAAGCCTGAGAGAATTCCAAAGTCCCTCCAGATAATTTTTTCTTCTTGTGGCTGTGGGGGGAGGAATCAACAAACTTATCAGGACCAAGAACCATGCACTCGCCATGAAAGGAATCTTACAGGCAAATAGCAAAGCCTAGCAGAGTTGGTACTACTTGCAAACTGTAGAACTACCTCAAATTCAAGTTATATCAAGTGACAACCATACCACAGACTGCTACAACACAGTTTTGCAAAAGCAACACAGACATTCTTCACAAAGAAAAACAAAAAAAAACCCAGATTTTAACACAGAAAGCCAAGACTGGTTGGTAGCTGAAAATAATGACTGAAAGCAGTTAATGGAACTTGGAAGTGTCGATAAGGAACATTAACAATAAAAAGTAATTCTAAGGTAAAACAATTTAATGATAATTCTCAAAAGTCAAAGTTTAAGTCCCTGTACTTAAATATTAAAGTAATTAGTCATGTTTTCTTCACAAAAAAAGAAGTTATGTACTTACCATAACATTCCATCTGTGTTGTCCATCTTCATTTATCCTTGACCTGTGGGTTCGGTTCTGAATAGGAACCTACTCCACCGTTATTACAGCCCGCGAGGACCAAAAAATCTCAAGCTTAAATCCTGCCCAGAATGTTCCTCTCCAAATTACCTCAGACCAAGTTTGCAGACAAAAAGAGAGAGAAATTATAATCCAAATAACATCTTTTGCAGACCATATCTGGTGTTATGGGCGAAAATTAATAACTAGGACCATAAATCATTCCACCAAGAGATCTGAAAGGAGGGAGGATGGAGGGTGGGGAGTCAAGGATAAATCAAGATGGATAACACAGATGGAACATCATGGTAAGTACATAACTTCTTTATCTGATGTTGTCAATCCAATCCATTTATTCCTTGACCTGTGGGACAGAGTCTCCAGCTATCTTGGATGGACTCATGGAAGAATATTCTTGTGCACCACAGAACCAAAGGAAGCTCTTCTCCTAGAGGCCAAATCCAATTTGTAATGCATGATAAAGTTATTTGGGGTAGCCCATGCTGCTGCTGCACAAATTTCATCCATAGAAGCATTAGATTGGAACGCTGCTGAAGTTGCGACTGCTCTGGTAGTATGCCTTAAGAAGCCCAGGTAATTTAACTTTTCTCTTGTTGTATATGAATAAAATACTGTCTTTTAACCATCTTGATAAAGTGACTTTGGTAACTGGCTTACCCATTTTAGTACTTGCAAAGGAGACAAACAGCTGGTCAGACCTCCTTATCTCTTTTGTTCTATGAAGAAAGAAGCGTAATTGTCTATGAATGTCCAATAAATGCAAACAATACTCTCCTTTGAGTAACTGGGAAAAAATACTGGTAGGTTTATTGCTTGATTGATATTCTTTTCTGCCACCACCTTTAGCAAAAAGGAAGGGTTTTTTCTCAGTGAAACCCTGTCTTTATGCAATATCAAATGAGGTGGTTTGCAAGATAAAGCTTGGATTTCAGAAATCCTTCTGGCAGAAGGTATTGCTGCCAAGAGTATAGTTTTCCAAGAAAAAAAAAATTTAAATCGCAGTCAGCAGCAGGCTCAAAGGGGAATGAACTATTGTCTGCAAAAGTAAGTTTAAATCCCATGGTATATATATATATATAGATCCTTATATGGGGGTTTTAACATCAAGGTCCCTTTTAAAAAGACTTTGTAAAGACTATGAGAAATTAAAGAACATTCTTTAAACCCATTATGGAAATGTGAAATAGCCACTAGTTGAACCCTGTTGGTAGAGGAAGAAGCCCTTTCTTCAAACAGTAAGGTTAAGAATTCTAAGACTTTATTAATAGGAGCAGAGAAAGGGTCAATGTTATTCTCATGAGCCCAGAAGGAAAACCTCTTCCATGTACTACTGTAGAGTTTTCTGATAGACAGCTTGTGGGAGGCCAAAAGAATCCTATAAACCAGGGAAGAAAGTTTACTATGCCTGGCAATCAATGGAACTGGAGAATCCAAGCCATGAGCTTGAGGTTTTGAAGGTTTGAGTGAAGTAATCCTTCTGGATGGGATAGGAGATCCAGATCTGGGTCCAGAGTTCAGTCACTGAACCAGATAAGGCCAGAGGAAAGGGAACCAAATCTGTTGAGGACAGAAGGGAGCAATGAGGATTACTTTGCTCTTCAACCTGATTAATGGAAAGGGGGTAAAGGAGTCCAGAGGGCCAATCATGCAGGAGAGCATCTGTTGGGGATGAGGGCAAAGTAGCTGCTGCACTTGGTGTTCAGGGGTGATGCAAAGAGATCACAGCAAGATCTTTTCCACCTCTTCCTGTTTTAGAGACCACTTGTGAGGCAGAAGAATGCATTTGCTCAGTTTGTCTGCTGTCACATTAGATCTCCCCAGAATATGCATTGCTATTAGAAAGTGGTTGGAAGAGACTATGCATTGTTATTAGAAAGCAGTTGGAAGAGACTGCCCACTGCCAGACTCTGAGTGCTTCTCAGCAAAGGAGGTACGACTTCGTTCCACCCTGTTTGTTGATGTACCAAACTACTGACATGTCTGTCTGTATTGCAATAGTTCCAGCAGAAGAGTGTCCTGGAATGCTTGCAATGTTAGAAGCACTGCTCTCATCTCTAGGACACTGATGTGGAAATGGGCCTCGTGATCCTGTCAGATGCCTTGGACAGTCTTTCCCCTTTCACCCTACCTGAGAAGTGCACATGGTCACTGTGGCCAATAGTTTGGGAAGTACAAATGGTCGACCTAGTGTCACGTGAGTGGAGTAAAGCCACCAACAAAGGTTTTCCTGCAAGTTTCTGTTATTATTATTTTGTGGGACATTGGCAATTCCTGCATCAACCACTGAGTGGACAGTAGCCACTGGGGAATTCTCACGTGTAGACATGCTAAGAGGATCAGAGTTGGTCCCCAAGACTTTCAGGACTATCCTTGCTTGAGCTTTCTTTGTGAGAGGACTTAAGATCTGGCATCGAAGAACTTGAACTCATTCTGGGGGAAGTCTGGCCATCATGTTTCTTGAATCCAACTCTGCTCCTATAAATACAACATGCTGAGAAGGCAACAAGGCAGATTTCTCATAGTTTTTTGTAATTCCTAGGTGAGAGCAGAGTCGCAAGGTGGTGTCTCTTGCTTTTATTAGTAGATGCTCGATGGTGGTGGATAGGAGCCAGTTGTCTAAGTATGGAAACACCCAGAATCCTAAGCGTCTCAAGTGAGCCATGACTACTGCCATATATTTGGTGAACACTGTGGGGGCTGTAGTGAGACCAAAGGGCAGAGCTTGAAACTGGTAAGGACTGGCTCCCAGCTGAAAGCGCAAATGCCTTCTGGAGCACCTGTCCATTCTTATGTGGTAGTACGCATCCTGAAGGTCTATAGAGCACATTCAATCATCTTTTCCTAGAAAGGGAAGAATAGACTGTACAGTGACCATTTGAAACTTGCTGTTTTTGATCGACTTTTAGATTGCTGAGATCCAGGATAGGTCTCCAATCCCCTGTTTTCTTTGGCACCAAAAATCTTGAGTAAGTTCCGAATCCTTGTTGGTCTGAGGGGACTTCTTGGATGACTCCTTTGTCTAGCAACTTTTGTACTTCTATAGTTGCTTGATCCCTTTGACAGGGTGGCATGTCTGGGAATTTTCTGATTTGAGGAGGTGGATGGGCGAAGTGGATGAAATAACCTCTAGATATTATCTGATGCATCCATTTGTCATTTGTAATTTGAAGCCAGGGCTGTGGGTGCAGAGACAGCTGACTCCCGACTGCCTCCAGAGATGAGCAATTAGGCCTCCTTTCAAAAGCACTGAAAAGGCTTGACAAAGAATGAATCTCTAGAGCCCTGATTTTGTGGGCCTCCTCTGCCACAAGGGTGGCATCTTCCATTATTGTTCCCTCCTCTGCCTCTGGGGGAACTTTCACCCTGCGTGTCCTGGAAAGACCATTGCGATATTCGGAACCACATTTTCCTGCTACCTTTCTTACCTTTGGGATATGGTCTGGTTGGAGTGGAAAAACATATTCCCATGGCAGACAAGGTCTTTCCTTCCTATTCACACCTGGTGACTGTTTTTTCATTTTGGGTCCAAAAAGAGATGACCCATTAAAGGGGGCATTCACAAAGGAAGACTTGAAGGGCTCCACGAAGTTGCAAAGTTGCATCCAGGCCTGCCTCCTAATGAAGATACCCGGACCTGTGGCTCTACTCGCCCCATTCACTGCATATGGAATCAGTCTCATGGAGGAGTTAACTACTAAATTTAGGGTGGCGAGCTAAGAAGTTACTTTATTTAGGTTCATAGGTGTGTATTAAGCTAATGGCCCTGGAGCCTTTACAAGTCTAGCCCTATAGAAGTGCCCTGGCATCGTGCTACCCAATGTTAGATCTATCAAGCAGAGCCACTGGAATGATCCCCCGGGTGAACTTTCCATTTCCCAGCTTCCCTCATCAGCCACAGCCTCCTGTAAGGTGTCTGATAATTTCTTTATCAGATCTTTTTGCAGCCTAGTAAAGTGCTTCAAATAATTTAGCAAGTGCAAAGTAAAGCCAGCTGAAGAGGAGACATATTTCCCATATCTATCCATCATCCTAGAATCTTTATCAGGAGGATGAGCAATGAAACTGGTCTCCAAAAGTTCCTTTTTGGTGGCTGCCTCCATGACCATTGCATCTACCATAACTGCCTTGGTTAGGAGCTGTTTGTCAAGTGTGGATATGACATACTTATTTGGCCTCCTCAGGGTCGGGTCAATGGTGTCTGGGGTCACCCAAGCCTTCTGAGAGAATAACTCAATATGCTTACTGGAAGGCATGGTCACCCAAGAGATGGAAAGGCGGGATGCGAAAGCCTTCAGGTATACTGATTCCTCCTCTGAAGGTTTGCTGGACTGCCAGTCTCCTCTCTGTTTTAACATTGCTAAGATGTCACCAAAAGTGACATCCTCAGGGGGAGACCATAGAGACCACTCAGTCTCATCGATGTCAGCATCTGTGGTGATGGACTCCTCCAGGGAGTCTAAATGCTTCCTCTTGCAGGATCTCTTCTGAGGGACTTCTTCAGTGGGATATTCTGGAGAAGTTTCAGAAGAGATGAGGGTCTCCCTAGGGGCATCCTGAGGCTTGGGATCCCACTGTCCTGTGGAAGGAGTGGATGACAGGCAGAAGGCACCGGATTGGAATGGGAAGGGAGATCTTGGGAAGAATGGACCACTGACTGAGAAGCAGTCAAAGCTCTCTTCATCACCTCAAATGCCTCCTTCCCCTGATCAGAGGAACCATCCAGAGCTGATGACAGACACAATGGAGCCAAGGGTCCCCCACGATCAGAGGAAGGAAGATTTGAGACTGAGCTGGGAGCCAATCTCAGCTGTGCCTTAGCTCCAAGAGGTAAGGTCCCACCCAAAGAAAAGGAAATCAGATCCCTGCCCCTGGGTCCGGGAAGAGAGCTATGGCTCCCAGATTCCTCATGCTCTAACAAAGCAGAGGAGCTCAGAGTCGAAGTTGGAGCAGAAGACAGAGTGAGTCTCTGATCCGACACAGACACAATCTAGACTTCTGGATCTCCCTGCTCCAAGCTCGAGAAATGGGTCAGAGGAAGAAGAGAAGGAGCAGAAGTAGGGGGTGACTTTGTTGGATCCAAAGCTTTTGGGCTCTAATCCAACAGTAATTTGGCAAATGCCAGTGTCTTCAACAGACTCTTAACCACCCTGTCTACATCCTCATCAGAGGGACTCCTGGATGAACAGGTGAGAAGGGTCAGTGACCAAGAATATAAAATAAAAAAATCCAAACTTATATACGTGTAAACACCAGTTTAATAGGACACACCACAGAATTCCAACGACTAAGCGCTTTCACCATAACAATGGTTTCATCAGAGTACTGATGGGTGGTACAAACAACATTTAAATAACATAAAATTCTACTGCCCAGCCAATCAACATTCAATGACATTACCACAGCACATTTAAATTTAAACAAGCAGATGACAAACTGTAGTACAAAGTATTATCTACTCAAAAATCTAAAAATATATAATATGTAAACAATGCTTTTTACTAAAAAATGTTGAAAAATTAAACCTGTACTTAAATTAAACTCAAACACAGATCTTGAAAATGTGTAAGACCTTTTTGTGTACAAGAATGTAAAACATGCTCATATCATTATTGCTTTGGTCTTAAGCATAGGGAGAATGGCAATACTGTAAGTCCCGGTGGATGAGTGGCATTTAATCAGTGGGAACAAGTACAACTAGGGATATCACTACCAAAGCAACGGGGGCCGACGGCCAAATTAGATATATTGCTCCCCAGGCTAGTGAAAGCGGATAGCATATACATACTAAATCTAGAGCACTTGATAATAGTTTTCAATCTTACTCACAAACGCTGGCTAATCTACAATGTATGTACTGTACCTGTGTACTATGTATGTATTCTACCTATGTTCCAAATTTCAGCTGTAGACCACAAATCTATTAATTACCTTTATTTTTAAAATTAATATTTTTTTGTTTGTTCTCTCCACTGTAACTGTTTATGTGCCGCATACCACTGTAAAAACATGTCTCTTGTAATTTGTGTGTATACTGATCATGTCTAAATAACTAAATGTGTCTGTAATTTTTCTTTGTGGAGCTTTTCTTCCCGGGCCTCTGCTGAAAAAGGGCCTTTTCGGCTCAGTCAGACACCCCCCGGTTAACAAATGTAAAATAAAATAAATAAATAAATATTCTGGTAGTGCAAATATGTACTCTGGTGGTGAGGAGGTTGACTGTAATTCTTTTGTTGAGCATGCTTTAATGAATGAAGCTCTGCGTTGTGATAGCTGGGTCTCTTTTTTTGTTTGATTTTATGAGAGGAGGAAGAAGATGAAGTGGATTTTGAGGACTCCTTGCCAGATGAAATGGCTTCAGCAAACAGGCCTTGAATCAAGCCTTTAAGCATCAATTTGTTGTGCCTTTGTAGGAGAGCCCTTTGGTTGAAGGCGTGACAAATTCTGCAGGACTCCTGTAGATGCAAAGGCCCTAAACAATATACATATAAATTGTGGGAATTACTTTAAAGCATCTTTTTCCTAAATTGAGAACACTTTTTAAATCCTAATGGTTTGTCTTCCTTGTCTTTCTGAGACATTCTGAGAAAAACTACTGATATAACAGCACACTAAGTACACTGCAAATCTTAATGATGTAACTATGTTCTACTATATATCTATAATGATAGGAAGCTAGAGAAGTCCTAAATAAAAAAACGGACCCTCTAAACACTAGCAAAATGTAAACAACAACTATCAGGCAAGTTCTATAGAAAGGCAGAAAAACATAGCATGAAAATGTAACTATGTATGAAGGCTAGAGTAGTCCTAAATAAAAAATGGACTCACTTACAATGGGATATAGTAGGATGAAGAGCTAACCAACAGGAAGGGTATGAGAAAACTATTAAACTTTAACTGCAAAGACTATAATACAGCAGGTAAACTAACTCTACAAAGAAAACTTTGAAAATTGACAAGAAACATATCACTTAGCCCAGAGCCAGCAAAAGGACCACATCTCCAGCAAATTGGCAAATGAGATCTGAGGTAATGATGAGGTACATTCTGGGAAGGGCTGAATGTCCAAGAGCTTATTTGGAGACCACAAGCTTTTGCATAAGGCCAGGATGGATCTGATGGATTGGATATGACTCGTATGTGAGAATAAAGGTGAGATTGACAACACATCACTAGTTGTGCTGGAGAGGACAGATGAGACAGTATGTCCTGCATCTGATTTATCAATGATGTGATACGATGAAGTAATGATGCCACTTGAGTCGTAGTATCTAGCTGAGTTCCTATAAATTCCAGAGTCTGTACGGGAGTTAGCTTTGATTTGGTAAGGTTTATTGTAATGCCTACAGAATTTGATATCTGAAGCAAGTAATCCCTGGCTTGTAGAACTTGATGCCTGGTTGGGGGCAGTGAAGAGCCAATAATTGAGACAGAGAAACACCTGGAATCCTTTGAGTCTCAAGTGCATGCATTTAGTGAACACCCTAGGGGTTGTGGTAAGTCCAAAGGGCAGTGGTCTGAATTGGTAGTGATTGGTTCCCAGCCAAAAGCACAAGTATCGGCTGGTGTGCCTGTCTATTTTGATATGACAATATGCATCCTGGAGATCTAAAGAGCACATCCAATCATCCTTGTGCAAAAGAGGCAGGATGGACTGAGCCATAACCATTCAGAACTCTTAGTTTTTTTTATATCCAGATTCAGACTGCTAAGATCCAGAATTGGTCTCTGGTCCCCTGTTTCTTTGGCACTAAAAAGAAGTGGGAGTAAGTTCTGAATCCAATCTGTTCAGGTTGGACCTTCTCGATGACTCGTTTTTTGCAGAAGCTTTTGAATCTCTTGAGCTCCATATTCCCTCTGACTGGGTGGAACGCTGGGGAGTTTCCTCCTTGGGACTGGAGGTGGAAGAGAAAACAGTATATAGTAACCTCTGGATATTATATTTGGTACCCATGCATTTTTTTGTGATATTTATCCAGGTCTCCACATGCATGGAAACATTACCCCTGACTGCCTCCACAGGTAGACAGTCGGGCAGCACTTCAGGAGTACTGATAGGGCTTATCAGAGAAAGAGTCTCTGAAGCCCTGGTTTTGCGGATTTTCTCTGCCTCTGGGACAACTTCTGTCACTGAAACTTCCTCCTCTGCCTCTGCAGGAAGTATCCCTGTGCAAGTCCTGGAAAGGTCCATGAGACTTCCAGAACCACATTTTCATACCACCTCATCGATTCCTAGAAAAGGTATGTTGAGGAGCATTAAACTTGATTCCCATGGCAGACAGGGTCTTTACTTCCTGATCTCTGTGGGTAAACATATCCTTAACTGATGGCCCTAACAAGGAAGAGCCATCAAAGGGGGCATTAACAAAAGATGTCTTAAAGGGGTCTGCAAAGTTGCATAGCCCCATCCAGCCATGTCTCCTAATGGCTATGCCTGAACTGGCTGCACGTGAGGCACACTCCACTGTATGGCTGATCAGCCTCATCAATGAATTGGAAATGGATGAAAGAGTAGCCTAGCTGAGGAGAAACCTTCTGGAGATCCTCCGCAGACATAGACTCAGAGAGAGAGAGTTTGAAAGCTCCATGATCAAATCTCTCTGTAGACAAGTAAAATGTGCCAGGTAATTTATTGTCCTCAGTGAGATTGTGGCTGAGGCATAAATGTACTTTCCAAATCTGTCTATTGCTCTGGACTCCCTATTCAGTGGATAGACTGAGGAGCTTTGTTTTGCTATCTCCTTCTTTGTGTCCACTGTCACAGCAATTGCATCAACTGGGATTCTATTGCTCCACTGACATCTGTCTGAAGGGGGAATCAAAAACTTAACCAGGCACTTGGGGATGGGCTTGACAGTGTCCGGTTCCTTCCAAGCCTGGCAGAAATCCAAGTCAATAAGTTCATCTGCCGGGAGACACCCAAGACGTAGATGGGCCAGCCCTGAAAGCCTCCAGGAACACAGATTCCTGATAATAAGGAGCTTGGGAAGACAAGCCACCTTTCTGCTTGAGGATTTCCAGGATGTCCCCAAAGGAGACACTTGTCAGGTGGTGATTGGCGGGATCCTTCCCCCTCATCAAAATCGGTGTCTTCTGTGAGAGACTCCAAAGGGAAGTCTATGTGCCTCCACTTACATGCTCTCTTCTGAGGTACCTCTTCCACGGGGTACTCAGGAGAAGTGTTGGAAGAAAAGGGGAATCCCTCTGTGGAACATGTGTGGAAGCTTCCCTGAGCTGGCTGACCCTGAGAAGCACAGATGATGGGCTCGGAGCTCAGAACCAATGAGGGGTGAGTGATAGGATCTGAGATTAGAGAGGAAGGCTCTCTATGCAAACAGAAAGCCCTTTCTACTACCTGAAAAGCTGATGGGCCTGGGAAAACCTCACCTCCCTTCCTCGGAGCCAAAGCAGCTGAAGAAGGAAGGCCAGGACCAACAGCAGATCCGAGCCCTCAGGAGAGAATCAGACCCAAGCTGTCCAGGGTCGAGGCACCAAGGGGAAGGGAAGGCTCTGACAAAGTAGGAGCTGAACCAAACCCCATTAGACCTGGTGTCGACCTCTTGGATCCAACAACTGCTCTGGTCCAAAGATATCATAGCAAGACTGATCAGGGATACCATAGCAGTCGAGGAAGTGAGCTTCCTTGGATCTGATGCCAAACCCTGTGGAGATTTTGGATTCTGGGACTCTGAAACCACAGGTCAGATCAGGGAACGAGATAACATTGGTTGGGCAGGTGTACTCACGGATCCAAGAAGGGACGGATCTGGCAGGACCCCCATCTGGATCTAAGCCCTAAGGAAAATCTATGCATCATCCTGTCCATATCTGCTTCTGTCAAGCTCCTAGAAGATCTGTATGAAGCTACTGATGCTGGCCTGGACTGCTTCTTTGGGGTTTGAAATAACTGAGCAGGCAGACCCAGAGAAATAGATTTCAAAGCAAATTCTGGTGACTAGCTCCTAGCTGTCAGATCCAAGAGTGTGGGAACCAAGTAGGAAGTGAATGGTATGGGAGAGCTGTTAACGGTAATCACACCTGTTGGATCCAATGAGGCCTTTGTATCCGAGGGAGGCTCTATGATCTTCAGATCTGAAGTCTTTCTATGTTTTTCAGGTGGCTCTGATGAGTCCCTTGGGGCTTCTGGAGGGCTTGTTTCTTGGACTCTGAGGAGTCTTGATGAGATTTAAAGGGGGTTATAGCCTAAAGAGGAAAAGAAGAAGAGGCTGGAAGTAAGCCTTTAATTAGTAATATATTGCAATGGTTGGAAGGGGTCCTGGGGTTAAACGAGGTGCATATTGCACAGGCTGACTCGAGATGATCTGGCCCCAGGCAATAAACGCACTTCTTGTGGGTATCAGAACTGGGGATCTTATGCCCACAAGAAGTGTATTTCTGGGCTTCTCAGACATGTCCACAAACTTACTATAGAACCGTATATAAAAACAGTAGACTGTACACCTACACTAGGCTACACAAAAAGTAGGACTAATATTGCCAGAAACAGCACATTCTACGAAACCAAACACTTAATGAGCTATAAAGCCAAAAGTGTTAACTTTGTGTTAGTAGCCCAAAAACTACACAAAACTGTACAAAAACCAGTAAAGTGAATGAAGTCAAGCACCAAACTAAACTATCTACCTATAAACCCACAGAAGTTTTTTGTTTTTATATAGACACAACTAGAGTTATAAAAATAAAAAGGGCACCAAGAAGGCAAGAAGAAATGAGAGGTAAAGAAGAAACACCTAATGCCAGTGAACTACTAGAAACAACAGAAAGAGGAGGAGAGAACCCTAACTCTAATATTTACTTTAATATTTCTAAGTTCTTGGAAAAAATAGACAAAAAAAGCACGTTTTCATGCCTGAGGTTCAGTCATGATCTTGTTCCAATGGTGGCAAACGAGACCTGGAGAGTTGGGGATGGAATAGGGCACTGTGGGTAGAGTGAGGAGCTTGAGATTCAGATCTGAGGTCTTGTAGAGGCAGCCGAACTGGATCCAAGGATCAGATCCTAGACCCAGTCATGAGGAAGAATGAACAGGACAACATCAGCTCATATTAAAATCTGTATGGTTCCTTTCTATAATGAAACATCAGCAGCATTCATTCCAGTCCAAATACTGGTCTTAACCTCATACAGATTTTAAGATTTTAGATGTGTCAGATTATATCAATAAAATAAAACCGCACACTACTTTTTAACTTGTTTAATGTCCCTGATGTGCTCTTGCAGTCCAACCTTAAACTGTCTCTTGCCCTAAATAATATGTCTTACAGGGGTACATCAGGTCATAAATAACTTGGCTATTAGTGCAAGTAAAATATCCAGAGGCATCAAACTTTTTACTATTAAACTTAAACTCCAGCTGTACACAGCATATAGAACTGGTCATCATCAAAGGGCAACACTCTTTCCTGAAGGCTGAAGGATGCAAGACTAGAGACTGTCACCTCAGAAGACAGAAACACAGATACCTGACTTACGGTACGATGTACAACAGTGTTGGCATTTGTATATGTTATAAGCATACTGAAGAGTGTGCCGTAGCAGGAAAAGAAAGATGCAATGTAAAACAGCAGGACAAGAGTAATCTATTAGAATAATACTACTGGGGCTCACCATCCTCCAAACACTGAAGGTAGCCTAAAGAAGCAGAATATGTCTTATGGCACAGACCATGCAAGTGGTGGGAAGAAAAATACAATAAATTCAGAAATAAGAATGCACTATTAAAATCTGTTGTAAATTTGGATAAGCATACATTCTTAAAATCTTTTATTTTTATTTTGTCAAAAATCTTTAGCAGTCAAAAATGAGTTTTAAGAAAAGAATAGATTCAGATGTTACAAAAGTCACACAGTTATAAAAGCAAGCATTTGTTTTTTATTTTTCTTAACATGAAACGTGTAAATGCAGAGATAGTCAACAGTATGAAAAAGCAATACTGCTATAACCAAAACCAAAGAGCACAAAAGGAAACTGCTGTAACAGACCTAACTTAAATCATTCCGGTAACTACTGCTAATTAGTACCTTACATCAATATAAGTGACAGCTTGACAATCTTGTAAACATATTTTTGAGAGGTATATGAAAAAAATAACTGATGTACTCCCTACTGTTAAATCAACCATCATTTAAAGAAATGCAACAAAACATATTCAGATGAAATGTTAAGTTTTGTTTTACATCTGTATTACTGAGTTTCAAATTCAAGCAATATAATAATGAGAATATATTTTTCGTAATATAAAAAATAAAGGTATACACACTTAAATCATGTTAATGAATATTTGGCAGTTTATAGTACTACCTTAGTATGTGACTCCCAAATACAAACAAAGAAAAAAGTGGTTAACTGCAGGAATCTAAACTGATGCATGAAGTAGAGAGGACTAACAGCCTCATGAAAGAAATACGACTGCATGCTGGGGTAAGTCATAGAAAATGTTCAGTGGGTAGGACATACAAGGAAACTGCTGAAAACACCTGAAAGTAAAGACATAGTTGCAATGGAAATGCTGAATTATACAGCACAGGCCTGTCAGTACGCCAATTCAGCAGACTGAAAAATTCTGGTCACCAGACAATACAACTGGCCATACATGAATGATATTTAAGATCCCCATTTACTTCACTCATGGAGGCTGACACAACAAAACTAATCTTCAAAAGTAAATGGATATCATAGTAAACTTAGTCGGCTTACAGCACAAATACAGTGCAGTAATTGATTCCCATTTGTCTAATATGCACTCCAGGAACTTCATCCAGGCATTTTAGGTTCTCTTAACACAGTACCACCTCCAAAGGTGCTCTGGACATTTGTACTCTAATTTTCAATGGCTGTATCCTGAAATTTTTGAGAAAACCAACTTATAGTTTCACTATTTAGACAAATGTCCATAACTCTAAACCAGTAAGTGCTACTTAAAAATTGTGCATAGCAAACTGTGCGACACTACCTAATCTTTACAGTCATATCATTCGTTAGATTCTAGGTCTCAAAACAGATGTTAAAAAAGTCACAATAAACACATATACAATATTAATTTTATAAACAACTTACAATACCTCAGTAACCACTCAAAACATACACATACAGTCAATGGCATTATGGTCATCCTTCTATGAGCACATGAGGCTAAGTACTTCTGTCTCTGCTACTTGGCTATTTATTTTAGAGAAACATGAAAATTCAGACAATATAAATTAATAGAATATGAACAGTTACTATCTCTTTTGCTGCTCTGCACAGAGTTTAAGTACTGATTGCAGTTGTGTTGCCCATCATGTAAGCTTTAAGACGGATTCTGTCAATGGCTTTTATGTACAGGTTCATAATTGTTTACTAGGCTAATGACCACAAGGGCCTTTTTAAGCCTAGCCATGTAGCCTAAATCTCTGACATGTTCTGATACCCTTGATAAGTATAAGTAGGGACTTGGAAGATGAAGCATTTACAAGCTAAGCCATGGGAGATGAACCATTTACGGACTGCCTGTGTCCATTAGAGACATAGGTGCCAAACCAGGGATGACTTCCCTGTTCCCCGCCCAACTGTCCAGGCTACACTTGAATTGGGTTAGGGAGGAACTCTGCTTCACATGGATGGGGAGCCTGTTTCACAGATGAGGTAATCTCTGAGATACATACCTGTCTCTCCAGCAGGTCCTATTTATATCACAGACAAGGTGTAAGTCTTTAGAATGGGTAATTCTGGTGCTGTTTGTTTTGCAGATATACAGGAGGCCCATTAAAGTGGGGTCTGACAATGCCTTATATGTCAGACATAGATTTCCCCTCAAAAACCTGTAGGAGACAGAATACAGTGATAGAGCCTTGAAAGGAAGTCTGCATAGGACATTGTACTTAAGCCCTGTATTCTTTTAGTGGGGAACCTCTGTGGACATTTCAATTGTTGGATATACCTGGTTAGCTGCACACCAAAGAGATCATTGTACTCAGTGATAGGTCTGATGAATGCTGCATCTTGGAACAATGACTTCCTTGGAAATTAGATGCCATACTTTGTTTATAAGTTGCAACATTTACTAACTGTTTGTATCCCTAAGTCCCTGACTACAGGGTGGATGACTTCCTGAAGGATACTACTATGCATTTCTTGGCATTAATTTTAGTCCATGGCTCTGACACCACTGTTTGTCTGTGTCAGTCCCTCCTGGAGAACATTTGTGTCAGTGTGAGATTCAATGACAGCTCCTAATTTGCAATCATCTGCAAATTTAGTCAGCCAGAGACAACTGACATTGGCCTTGACTTCAGATGCCAAAAAGGAGTGGTCCATGGACTAATCCCTGAGGTACTCCACTTGTGACTAGCTGCTCTGTACAAGTGGACTCCCCAGTTATAACTTCTTGGGTCCTGTCTGAGACAGTTGGCTATCTACTGGGTGATATATGAGTTTCTACCTGACATGTAGCGTGATTTTGCATTTATTAATGCAAACAGATAATATTACACATCTAGAAGCTTCACTAGAATGATCCTGGAAACCATCTGGAGGCATCATTAGGTTTTATTGAGTTAAAACAGGGCATAATTGAAGTTCATGAGCTAAGTACTCCTTCAATCTTTACCAACAGTGCTCCTGTCAGCATCTACCTCATACCCAAAGGACTGCTTCCTTCTGTAGCTCATATGAGGTTGTCAGACTTGTTGGCATATTTTCTCTGTGTCAACATTTGTAAGTTACTTAAAATTGGCTGAGCTATCTTTATCCCAGATGCACCACCACTAATCCTCCCCATCTTTTGTTGCATTCATGCACACAACACATATAACATTATTAAATATAATTAGATGTTTCAAGAAGAAACACAAGACAGATCGACCTTCTGACATCCTCTGATCTCCAAGGAAGAAGGGGGAGGTGGGGTGGGAGTAGGAGGAATGAGATGGATCCCAAACATCTGAAGATATGAGTGAGTAAATAAAAAAAAAATGTCTATCTCTATCTCTACCTGATCATTGACTGACGTAGCACCCTAAATCGGGTGGCTCGGGTGGCCAAAACACTCTGACTGCTGAGACTGTGGAACCAAAACC
Organism: Protopterus annectens; assembly: GCF_019279795.1. Lineage (NCBI taxonomy): Eukaryota > Metazoa > Chordata > Ceratodontiformes > Protopteridae > Protopterus > Protopterus annectens. The sequence continues at coordinate 1,156,947,149 of NC_056737.1, forward strand.
AAATCTAGATCAGACATGCCATCTAGAAGAAATGAAGAAGAGAAATGAAGGTAGGTGGCCTTAGCAGCAATGTCACCACAAATAAATGTCACCAATAGCAAGCTTAGAATTAAATGCTACCGAAGCCATGAGCTCAGACAGATTGAGCTCTGAGTTAAGAATAAATATAGCTTGAGAAATACATAAATAAATATAAGCTTGAGTAATACAATTCCTGGAAGCGTTGTTAAATTATGACCTGCAAAGGATACAAAAACATTTGTTTTCTGCAAAGGATACAAACAACTGGTTTTCCTTCTCCTTAATTGTTGTCCTATCTAAATAAAAACGTAACTGTCTGTGGACATCTAGTGTGTGGAACTATAAACTCCGCTTGTATTGTGTGGGAAAAAACTGAAGCTCTAATGATTGATAAGCAAATAAAATAAACAAAAACAAAAACCAAGGAACAGGGATGAGGGACACCCTGTCTGTATGAAAACTAATAAATGGGGTGAAGGTTTGCAGTTTGAAGTCTGAAAAAACTGTCTTCCATGAACGAAACTTTAGATCCTGGAGCGCCACGGTTCAAAAGGGAAAGAAGTCAGAAGATCACTTAACTTACTATGCTAAGGATCCCAAAGTCAGGCACGCACTCCCACGGAACAGGTAATCAGATGGAATGTGGAGGAAGGCATTACACAGCACCTTTATATTTAAAGGTCTTGGACAATCTGTTGCTCATGAAGTAGAACATGCTGCCATTCATGAAAGGATGGTAGAAACTGAAATTGTAATTTTGAAAAAGAAGTAGAAAAAAGAGAGATACCTAAAGAGAGTAGAAATGGGGTCCAGGCCCGGGTGGGAGCCCAAATGGGCACTTCCCGGAGTTGAGCCAAAACAGTTTCCTTTTTTAGCAGACTTGTTTCTAGAAAGATTGTATGTGACTTACATCTGGATCCAGTAAATGTCTCACCACTGCAAAATCCAGTGTGGGAGGAGCCAGGATCCAGTGAAGAGGAGGAGCCAGGACTGGGACTTTTAGGGACCAGTGGGGACTGAGGTCTGTGTAGTGGGACTGAATAGTAGTCCTTCAGATGACCTTTCGAAGAACGAGACACCTTCCGGGAACAAAGGCCAGATAGGGCAATTTTTCCACTCTTGAAGGGGAACCACACTTGACAAAGAGCTCACCCTGGGCGATGCCTTTTGACATCTGAATCACTGGCAGAGGAACTGGAGGGATGGGGGGAAGCGAACATGGGCCATAGTAGACGGGGGATGGTGGGTGGGCTTGCACTTAAGCATTCGTCCAGAGGGGAAAAGAGGTAAAATTCAGGAGATTTCGAAATGAAAAGCTGCCTTGTAACTGAAGAGGTCACGACCATTAAGTGAGGAGAGAGGATGGTGGCTGCCACTGTCACCAGACAGAGACCACTGTCAACCTGGCCGGTGAGACTGCCCATTCCCAAACTCCTCATCGCTTCTGCAAAGAGGATAGGATCTGGTCCTCCTGTGTGTGTTCAGGTACCAGACACTGACATGTTGTCTGAGTGAACAGCAATTGCGCCCCTGAGGAGAGATTAATGGGGGCAGCTGGGGACAGAGGGGAGTGCCCTCTCATTAGGATGTTGATGTGAAGTAGGGTCTCTTCAGGTGCAGGTGCCATTTGCCTTGGACTGACCTGGGAGGACCCCCCCCCAGGAGGCGTCCGGAAGTCCAAAGTGGCCGCTGGAGGAGGAGAACAAAGGAAGACAACCCTGATCCAAATTGGAAAATTGGAGGACACCAGCCACACCAGCGAAGGCAAGATGCAAGATTCTGTGATCCATATGAGAGATTTGAGGAGGGAGTTCCTGAAAGGACCACTGTGAGTTGAAGCAAGATTCTGGAGTCTTCTCATGTGTAAGCTCAGAACTACTACTATGGACATGGATGGTGATTGACCATCCAATCTGGGTACCACCATTCTGGGGGCTTTGGACCCTGGGGAGTAGGGTGGCGAACTTGATTTCTGTCTGCAGGTAGATAGACCCGCAGTCTGGTTGAATCTATCTCTGGTGAATCTATCTCTTATTCTTTGAGATGGCACTTTGACACAGAACACAGCACCACAGACTTTGGCCAGTTGAAGGTGATTCCATGATACTGCCCAGTGATATTGTGGCTCCATAGAAGCTTGGTGCTTGGAGGTGGCGGTCTACCGATGCGTCTGGAATGCAGGCCATAGCCTACCTAGACTTCTCAGACTACTGCTCACTACGCAAGTGCTGAAGGTGAACACTTTGGTGAACACCCTGGGGCAGACAAGGACAGCATGGGAACTGCAATGAACTGAAAAGCAAATGTCTCCTGGACGCTTGATGTATGTCTCCTGGACTGATAATGTATCCTGATCACTGGCGTCCTTGAGATCCTCCAAACACATCAAAACAACTTCTCCAATAATAGAAGTAGAAGTGATGATTGAACTTGGACTTCTTGTTGACTTTGGCAGTTTTAGTTTAGGTCAAGTCCTCCCTACCTCCTCAGTCTTTTCGGCCTTTTTTGTCTTGAGAAGAGATCTTAAGTAGATCTGGTCTCTGGATCTTGTTTGGACAGCTCCTTTGCTCCTTTTGGCAGCTAGCCTGAGGCTGCGATATCTGGCTGACTGGGTGGCCGGGTCCGGGGGGGTTGGGGGGGGATTGAGACCTGGGGAGTAAGAAGAGCACTCCGTAACATCCCTCACCCATCGATTGTAGTGCCCATCTTCAGGTAGTGCAGGCCTCCAGTGCTGGCTCGGGCATCACAGTGGGCCCGGGAGCAGCACAGTCTCAAGCTGAAAAGGGAACGAAAGAGCTCGCGGTCTCCAGTGTTGCGGGCCTCTGCCGCTCCTGGGGCAGCGTCTTCGGGATAATTTCCGCCTCCTCTGCGGAACCTCGGAACCTGCCTGGAGAGACTCTGCTTCTGGGATGAGCACTTGGGAATTTTACATTTTTCCCTTTGCTTTAAAGGGCCCAGAAAAGCCGAAAGTGGAAAATCGTGCCCCTCCTGACCTCCAGAAGTCAGCCTCCTGTTCTCACGGGTAAAGTGTGTCACAAACAGTGAGGTATGTCTCAGGACCCATCCAAAGGCGTCAAGAAATATGAAGACTCAAAGGCCTCCAGCGAAATGAAAAATGACGGAGCCAAAGCTGTCAGGCCTGAGCAGGCGGGCTACCCGCCCGCTCTACCGCCGTCCTTTGGCCGCACTACAATCCTTTGGCGCATACAATGATGGATTGGATTGTAGCCAGCTGAGCATGACAGCAGCCGGCTGGGCCAGCTCCAGGCAGGTTACCTCCTGAGGATCGGATATCCTTGATCCAGATCCCTCTGAAATCGTAGTAAAGTCAGGTAGTTCAAAAAGTACTCAGAGTAAGGCCGCTGAACTGAAGGTGGGCGGCTGGGCATCCGATCATCCCTGCTCTAGGCTCATAGGCTCCTAGATGATTGACGCGTAAGCCTCTGCTACATCTTGCTGGGTGGCAGATGCCACCACCATAGCATCCACAGCCACACCTTTATTACAGCCACTCTCATCTGAAGAACTCTAGAAATTTGGCAGGACGGCGGTTCCACGGGGGCTGGACCATGGATGTTCCTGACCGACTAGATCAAATCCAGACAAGAGCTGAAGGTGAGGGTACCAGGGGCTGGAGGGGGCTGAGCTGAGGCCTTCGGAGAAATGACGACTCATCAGCAGAGGGAGGGGGACTGGGAGCCCTGGGGTGCCTCTTAAAGCCAGGATGTCTGCAGCAGGGCATCCTCCCCGGGACTTGGGGGGACCCCTCTGCATCACTCTCTGCATCAGTCAGATGTCTTTTAGAAGGAGAAGGAGAGAAGATAAAGCCTCCTCCTCGAAGGGGGCTTAATCCTTCCTTTGATAATTTGTTTTTTTTCTCCTGGAGGACTCTGGAGGAAAACATGGCACACTACACTGCACCATTTCTGCAGAATTTTGAAGCAACACCTCGTGCACTTTTTCCAAGCCGGAGGGGTTTTATATTTAGACATGCTAAGCAAAAACAAAAACAAACACTACAGGGTTTGAACTACAGGACACAGACACACAGAACACACTTATGTACACCACCACTGACTTAAAAAATATTTTTTTTTTTAAGGGTTTTTTTTTTTTAACTTAAACAAAGACCCTCTAACTAAAAGCAATTGCCGGCCCAGTAGTAACCACGGGGAGGGCCCCTCCACAGGGGAAGGCCCACTGAAGGAAAAAACAAAGAATAGCCGTTAAAACAGCTTTTGGGTTTAAAAATGAAGTAAATACTGAGGAAAAAAGCCTAATATATATAGTACCCAGCCAATGTTGAGACTAACATCAAAGAGTTAATACTTAGCACAATAGTTAAATAAAAATTATTTTGACTAACAAGGTAAGCTTTTTTTCTTTTTTCCCCTGGCATCACTAAAAGGTCATGTGAGGAGTCTGCATGTTCTCCCCCGCGGTCGAGTGAACTGAAAGACATGCAGGTAGGTGTGAGCGTGTGTGGGTGTGCCTTCTTTGAAGGTTGGGCGCCCGGCTGGCAACTCGACACCGTAAAAATTCACTGCCAATCATTAGCGGACTGGAGTTCCGCTGTGGTGACCCCTAACCGGGAAAAGCCGAAAAAAATGTATGATTTCTTGTACTACTCTTAAGCTAATGGAGACCTGCTTCATAGTTTAATTTTTTTATATTTGTTAATTAGCTCAGTCCACTGAACACAGCTGTTACACTATGGGGTGAAGTGATTCATTGGGAGTCACAAGTGCAAAACTGGAGAAGGAAGCACATCATTAACAACTCAAAGCCTTAATTCTTTACGCTAGCTGTCATACAGTTACTTGCCATATGTGTTACTTCTTTGATGACTATGACTGAAAGCACTCATCTCGACTCAATTCAGAATAAAGATTTACTGTCTGGACAAAGCCAAAGAGATGTTATTTAAGACTTAACTATTTTCTAGGATGGAGATGGGAATCATATATCCAACTTGTCCACAATGAAAAATGGAAGCACTAGGAGCCACGAGCTATACAAACTGACTTTATTCAGTAAAAAAGCACACAAATACACCGAGAAACGCTGAACTACTTCTCCGTGTTTTTCATTAATATAACTTCATCAGCACACTAAAAACTCTCAAATTCTTGTTTTATATAGTCTTGTGACATTAATTAACCAACCAGTGAATACATTTAATTAGCTGGATTAATTTTAAAGTTAATTTAAAGGGTTACCATACATTTATTCAACCCTTCAAAAACTTAAAATTATCCTATAAATGCAGTTTGATTCCAAAGCCATATATGCTAAGTTATCTAATATAAATCAGTACTTAAAACAATGCAGGTAAGGAATTGTATAACCAAGAAGTATATAATAAGGATATCTTATTATTTACTTTTTAAAGGGAATTTTTCCTTAAACTTCATATAAAGTTAACCCTTTAAATTAACTTTAAAATTAATCCAGCTAATTAAATGTATTCACTGGTTGTTTAATTAATGTCACAAGGCTATATAAAATAAGAATTTTACATTTTAGTGTGCTGATGAAGTTACATTGTTAACGAAAAATGCGGAGAAGTAGTTCAGCGTTTCTCGGTATATTTGTGTGCTTTTTTACTGAATAAATTCAGTTTGTGTGACTCGTGGCTCCTAGTGCTTCAGTTTTTCATTGTGGACAAGTTGTAATATTGAGGCACTAATTCTCCAGTATTTGCTTTAATCATATATCCAAGACAGAATGCAAAAATACCAAAGGGCAATGCTATGAAGCCTCATGCACTATTTTCCAGTGACTGCACAACAGGCCACTTGTATGTGGTACAAATCACTTTGAACCGTCTTAATCACTCTTGATCTGTCAGTCAGGTTGCTGTAGTAAGCTTTGCTCTGACAGAAAAAAAAGTCTTACTTGTGTGCAACAGACATACAGCCATCTTACTTTTGTTTTTGGAGCCCAGAAAATAGGTGCAAAGTCTATACTGTTTGTGTCTGTCTGAATTTGATTTGACATGGTTTCCAGTTATGTATGTTATCTTATTTTCAGAGCATGATAAACCATTATCCTAGGCACAGGACAGACCAAGACACAGTGCCATCATAAGCAAAGAATATAACCTTAAAGATTAATACTAAAGGTGCATCAGTCAAATACCTGGAGAAGAATATGCAGGTTATGGAGAAAGAATGAAATGGCTTACAGTGTTTACTTTTTTAGGGTATACATTTGCATGATTAAATCTGAAATGTGCACTGATGCAATAGTTGAGACCATCTGTTCCCTGGACAAAATGGTAGAAGTTAATTTATTTGAAACAGTATGTTACAGTGTATAAAACTGAAAGACAACTTTTGTGGGATAATACGCTGAACAGCAGGCACTAAACCATGCATTTTAAGCACACAAACATACACACACACACACACACACACACACACACACACACACACACACACACACACACACACACACACCATATACAAACGGTTAGTGAAAGAAAATAAGTGACTGCTTAAAAGAACAGTAACATATGCAACCTGAATGAACTCACATGCAGCCAACAGCACGTTCTCTTGTACTAGAATATCAGACTTCAACAATGAGTGAAAATGTGCCCATTTCAGATAAAAGCAGGGCATTAACTTCAAAAAGGGAAGAAGGTGACACATGGTAAACTAATGGATGATGCAGGTTGGTTATGTCAGGTTAAATGACATTGTTATTTATTTTATTTATTTATTTAGCATTTGTTAACCGGGAAAGTCTGACTTGGAACAAAGCTAATTTTCAGTGCAGGCCTGGGGAGAAACACTCTAGATGCATGTCTTTGTAACATTATACATTAGACATTATATGCCCAACACAATAATAAAGCCACCATGCAGCACCCCACACATATACCTAAAAGCAGCAACAGGCAGCAGCATGCAATGCAGCTTTAAAAACAAAGGTCATTAAATCACAGTTATGATAAATAAAAATGTGTTATGCTATTGCAAAGGTGGGGACAGCCATGACTGCCACCCATGTAATCCGTACAATAACTGCTCAGTACTGCCAAAGACACTTTATGGGTAACCCTCATATGCCACTTCAGCATAATTTATTTATTTATTGACATTTGTTTACCAAGAAAGTACAACTAGATAATTGTAACCATGTTCAGTGGAGACCTGGGGACAAAAGCTCCATTAATAGAAAAACAGAAAATACATATACAAAGGTAAAAATTGACATCATATTACAATATACTGTAAATACACAAGATTATCACAAATATTTACACACAAATGATATGTAGACTAGTACACATTTACCATCATTGAAACAAGATAAATACATCATCATGTAGCACTGAAACACTTTTGCACACAGTTAAAGGCATGTTGGGAAAACTTTTTCTGAATTTTCTAGACTGTCTGACAGGCAGATGAGGGTAGAGTCATCTGTATACTGTACAGGGGATGCCTGTTGTATAGAAATATGATTTTTTTTTATAAAAATGTTAAATAGAAGAGGACCAGTACAAGAGAACTGTGGTACATTTGTAATGATGGGTAGATTAGGGGAAGGGTAGAATTGGATTTGACTGCCTGTTAGCACTCTGACAAGTAATTATTAAACTACTGAAAAGTAGATTGTGAAACACCCATTGTGGACAGTTGTAGTCGGAAGTTTTAGGAAATAACAGTGTCAAAAGCTTTTGATAAGTCTAGGAATAAGGACGCTATAAATTTAACTTTATCCCTGGCTTTATTTATGTTATCTGTAAAATTTAAAAGGGCAGTTGTGCTATGGACAGGTCTAAAACCATGTTGAGTACTAGTTCATAATTGTTCCTTTAAGAGATGCTAGAGCAGTTTGTTTGTGAACACATTTTCCAATATTTCTGAAAGGTGAATAAGATGGCAATGGGCCTGAATTTAAATATTTGGTAGAAGTTCCATCTTAGTGAAGAGGGATAATATGATATTTTTTCCAGATGGTATGGATAGAGGATTCTTGTATTAACCTGTTTATAAGGATTGGAGACTGGATATGCAATGGCATTAGCAACAAGGTATTCTGCAAGAAGGTTACCAAGTTTGTTTGTATATTTTTATTTTTATGAAGGAGGTATCAACTGGTTTTAGTGCATGGGTGAAGGTAATAGTGAATAAGGGTAGACATGACACAGGGGAGTCAGGAAAGGATTTACTGGTGCGGGCAGCTATGCTATCAATAAAGTAAGAGTTAAACTTGATGGCTGTTTGTAAGAGTGAGTTACTGGGGCAAAGGCTAAGGACATTGTTAGTTCCTGAGTGTAAAATTTGTTTAATGGATGAACAGAATTTTTTTAGATTGCAACTATGGTTATTTTGTAAATCAGAATAGTTTTGTTTCTTATCAACACTGACTTTCCTTTTGTTAAGGTTACGGTGTTCTTTCAAGTGCTGACGGTTTTGTGGAGTTTAGGAGTTTTAAGTTTCTGACACACGTTCCCTGTCTTGACTGTATTTTGCATATGACTTCTACTCTGATTAGTAAGCCAAGGGACAAAGATTTTACTCTCTTCCTAGGCAGTGGTGCAAGGCTGTTTAGGATGCTTAAAAAAATTGAACTGAACCATTCTACTGTCTCATCTAGTGGCAAGACTTTTAGAAAAAAAAAGTTACGTACTAACCGTTAACAATCCATCTGTGTTGTCTATTTTCATTCTTCCTCAACTGTTGGGTTCAGATCCACTCGGACGCTTTTTCTAGCTCATAAAACAAGGAAACTCTTGAGCTCCTCCCTTTACCCATAATGCCCTACCCAACTTACATTTCTCAGATCTAGTTTGCTGCCCACAGACCCATATAATAGTTAAGAAACATGAAATAAAGGAATCTGGGACTCAAAGGAAAAGTGGTTCCTCAAATATCCTTAGATCTTCCAGGAGTAAAGAATGGAAGGGGACTGGTGGGAGAGAAGTTGAGGAAGAATGAACATGGACAACACAGATGGAACATTACGGTAAGTACATAACTTCTTTATCAGATATCATTTTCATTCATTCTTCAACCATTGGGAAAGAGTCCCCAGCTACCAAAATCCCAGGTGGACTCCAAGGAAAGATATTCCTGAGCACAGCTGAGCCTGAAGCTGCTCTTCCCCTAGATACCAGATCAATTTGTAATGAGTAATAAAGGTATGAGGTTTAGCCCAAGTTGAAGCTGCACAAATATCATCCAGTGAAGATCTAGACAAAAAGGTGGTTTGATAAAGATAGACCCACTTTTTTGCAGGCAAAGGTAATCCAGTCAGACAACCATTTGGTTAACATCACTTTGGAAACTGGTTTGCCTAATTCTGAATTAGAAAAGAAAAATAATTGATCAGATTTCCTAACATCTTTGGTTCTGTGAAGATAAAAATGTAACTAGCTGTCTGTGAACATCCAACAAATGTAACATATATTCTCCTTTATTTGAAAAATTTGGAAAGAAAACTGGTAGGTTGACAAGGTGATGGATATTGGATTCTGATACTACTTTAGGAAGAAAGGAAGGGTTGTTTCTTAAAGATACTCTGTCCGTGTGGAAAATTAAATAAAGGGGCTTAGACAAAAGAGCTCAACATTCAGACACTCTTCTGGCAGAAGTGATAGCAAACAGAAATATAGTCTTCCAGGTCAAAAAGATTAAATCAGATTTAGTTGATGGTTCGAAAGGGGGTTGAATTAAAGCCTGAGGAACAACATTTAAATCCCAAGGAGGAGTAGGATACTTCAGAGGAGGTCTAAGTAAACATGCTCCTTGTAAAAAGGCTTTGCAGAGTTTATAGGAAGCTATGGTTGAGTTATTTACTCCTATATGAAAAAGTGAAATGGTTGCTAATTGTACTCTTGACAGTTGAGCAGCTAGCCCCTTCATTAAAAATTGTATCTAAAACGTTGAGACCCTTAGAAACTGGTGATGAAAAGGGTCTAGATTCTTTTTATGTGCCCCAAAAAAAATCTTTTCCATTTACTTTTGCAAATTTTTCTAGAGGAAGCTTTGTGGGATTATAAAAGAATGTGACAGACAGGGGAGGGCAGCCTGGATTGTCTGGCACTCAATGGAACTGGAGAAACCACGTGGTCGACATGAGGCCTGAAATGTTTGGACAAACCACACCTGTTAGGTGAGACAGTAGATCTGGAGGAGGATCAGGAATCCATGGCAGGTGTAGAAGATGAGGCCAAAGGAAAGGAAATCAGACCTGACAAGGACAGTAAGGGGTAATGAGGATTACTGTGCTCTTCAACTGAGATGTTTTCTGGAGAAATATGGGAATGAGGGATATTGGAGGAGGGCCAATCATGAAGCACAGTGTCCCTCAGGGACTCCCCCACTGGGGGGATCAGGGCAAAGAACGTGATGCAGTTGTTGTTGAAGGGAGACTCAAAAGAGATCACAGCATGGCAGGCCCCATTAACAGAAAATCCTTGCCACCACCTTCATGCTGAGACCACTCGTGAGGCATTATAATAGACCTGCTTAATTTGTTTGCAATCACAGTGGACTTCCCCAGAATGTGCACTGCTATCAGGAAACGATTGGATGAAATCACCCATTGCCACACCCTTACAGCTTCTTAACAAAAAGAGGGTATGATCTGATTTCCCCTAGTTTGTTCATGTACCAGACTACTGACATACTGTCTGTTTGAATTGCAACAGTCCCACTTGGAAAAGCTTCTTGGAAGGCCTGTAATGCTAGTAGAACAGCGCTCATCTCTAGGACATTGATATGAATGTCAGCCTCTTCAGGGGACCATGTACCTCTTTCCCAAGAAGTGCCTTCCCCACCCGATCTGAGAGGCATCTGTGGTTACTGTGGCCTTGGGCTGAGGGAGAACAAAGGGATGGTCTTCTTGTATCTGATAGAATTGATCCACTGAAAAAGATAATTTTTGCAAACTTGCATTATTTTGACCTGACTGGATAATGGGTGATTGAGAATAGACCATTGCACTGTGAGTTTTCTTTGAACGATTCTCATATGGTACTTTGTCATCAGTAAAAGAGTGGTTGCTGCTAACATAGCTCCTAGTGCTTGGAATATCTGACGAGCTGAAAGTGAATTGTTTTGAATTATTTTTTTGACCTGGGACTGGATTGTTTGAATTCAGGACATAGGAAGAGAGGCTATTTGAGTGACTGTATTGCAAAGACAACTTCTGAATTCCAAATTCTGAGTTAGTTTGAGTTGAGATTTGTTGTAACTGATAGAGATTCCCAAATGAGAGCACAACTGGAGTAAACGGTACCGGGCTTGGATTAGACGATGCTTGGTCAGTGTGGTTAGAATCCAGTCCTCTTGATATGGAATCACCCACAATTTCTGCATCTAAAGTGGGCTGCAACAACTGCCATGCACTTACTAAACACTTTGGGGGCTGTGGTAAGACCAAAGGGCAGCATTCTGAATTGATAATGACAGGCACCCAGCCAGAAATATAGATATCTCCTGGATCACTTGTTCATTTTTATGTGATAGATCTTCAGACCTTCAATATGCGTAATATCAAGCACATCCAGTCGTCCTTGTGCAGAAACGACAGAATGGACTGAACTGCGACCATCTGGAACTTTGTATGCTGAACTGATAGATTTAGTTTGTTGAAATCCAAGATTTGTCTCAAGTCCCCTCTCTTTTCTGGCACTAAAATGAATCTTGAATAAGTTCCTGACTCTGTCTGGTCTGGGGTATCTCCTGGATGACTTTTCTAGCAGCTTGTTTATTTCTGTTGCTGCTGTTTCCTTTTGACTGGGTGAAAAATCGAGAATCTTCTTTGAAACCAGTGGGGTGGATGGAAAAATGGTATTATATAACCTCTGGATATTATCCTCTGCACCCATGAATAGTTTGTGATTTCTAATCAGGCTCTCTGGTGCAGGGACAGATGACCCCTGACTGCCTCCAGAGTTGGACAGTTAGATAACTATACCATGCTGTGTATTCAGGAGACTGGTTCATGCTGGCTGCCCGAGTGGAACAGATGACTGAGGGTTTGGACACAGAAACGAATGAGAATGGGAAGTCAGAGCCAAGGAGGGTAGAGAAGTCTGAACTCTGGAAATAGAGAAGGCCATCTCCACTACCTCAAAAGCAGAACACCATGGAGAAAGAGACCCAAGGATCTGAGAAGGCAGGCTTATCAACTATCAGTTGCCCCTGCTCCACAGGCAAACTACTCAAGAATGGAGTCGGAAGTGAATTATCTAGTGCCAAAGCTCCAAGGGGTAGTGACAGCTCCAACAACTTTGGAGTCGAATCCACCACTCCCGAGCCAGCACCAATGCTACAGCTCTGAAGTGCTAAGCATCAGACTGCTCAGAGGCACCATCAGAGTGAAAGATACTAACATCTTCAGATCTGATGCATATGACTCCAGGACTTTCGGAACCAATGGCTCTGAAACCACTGGATGGAGATAAGGAGCAAACAAAGGTGGTGTAGTACTGACAAAGGTTTCTGGACCCAATGCTGTCAGAGCTGGAGGAACTCCCATCTGTAGCTATTTTTCAAAGAAACTTCCTCCTCCTCAGCTTTGGACAGGCTCCTGGAAGACCAACTGGATGAGGCTATAGAGGAAGGTCTGGAGTGATGTCATGGAGAGGCCAAAAAGGGGGATGGGAAATGAAAGGTGATTGGCTCCTGCAGGAGCTAAAATGAGTGGATCCTAGGTGACTTTTTGGATCTAGATTTCATATTTGAAGCAGACGGATCTGATGTTTTTGCTTGCTTGGGAGAAGGCTCAGAGTTCAGAGACAGATCAGGAGATCTTTTAGGCGAGTCTTTGGAGTGTCCTTTTTTTTATCTGACTTTTTGGGGGTTTGAGCCCCAGAGACTGCTGAAGCAGGTTTAGAAGGCAGTAAACCTGTAAAAATCAGCTTCTTCTTATTTTGGTCAATAAGCACAATGAAATTAAATCCCTTGCAAATATCACAGCTGGCATCTAAATGTGAAGGTCCCAAACAATATACACATTTGGAGTGCACATATGAATTTGGGATCTTGTAGTCACAGGCCACACATTGTTTAAAACCTAATGGTTTCTCACACATGCTGGACAGACTAATATTATATATACTTATATATATATACACACACACACACACACACACATATATATATATATATATAGATATATATATAGATATAGATATATAGAGAGAGAGAGGTATATTTAAAGAAATGAGATTTGAAAGGGGAATTACTGACAATGGTAATTAGAGAGTACTTAAATATAGGGAAAGGGACAAAATACTAATAATGGTACAAATATCTGCTCTAAAGAGTAAGGAAATTTAGAGAAGTACAAAATATAAGGGTGGAATTTTAAAGATAAAGGTAAAACGGAGGACTAAAGCTAAGATAATTAAGAATTATTAACTCACTACTCTAAATCACTTGGGAGTTTCGTGATCCTACGCCCAAATGCTATGGAAGTACATGAGATCTGAGGTGCAGTAGACTCCCTCTTATTCACCATCTTTTTAACTGGCCTCGTCCTTAACCGGCTATCAGATTTCTGCTGTAGCCCTAGCAAAAGGCAAAGAACACTTCCGCCTCCTCTGGGGTAAATAATGACAGACATTTGAGTTTTAGACTTCATTTTCATTAGAAAAATGCATACGAACACAAATCCTGCTATTCTAGCTGATTTATAACCTATAAATGCTATTTTGCATGCATTTTCTGATTAACCAGCCATTCGTTTATCTAGCCTAATGTATGGTCCCAGCACGAGTGGATAACAGGGAGTTTACTGTATGTAAGGTGGCTACTGCATTATGGGTAAAGGGAGGAGCTCAAGAGTTTCAGTGTCCTACAAGCTAGAAAAAATGTCTGAGTCGGATCCGAGGGTAGGATCCAAACCCAACAGTTGAGGATTGAATGAAAATGACAACACCAAATCTTCAGTTAAATGAGTTCAGAGCAGCTAAAAGTGAGTCATTACAAACAGATGCGTCTGGAGTGTCTCTCCCCAGGCCTCCACTGAAAATTGGTCACCAGACAATACAAGTCAGATTTCCCCGGTACACAAATATTAATTAAATAAATAAATCATGGTTAAACTTTGAGAGAGTACGAGTATTTTTGTATGCTTGCTGTTTGGCATGATAAGTAATACTAATAAAACTCCATGTTTACTTCTGTTACCAAAGTCTGCTTTCCGTTCCTTTGATGCCCTTCTGCATTAGTATGATTTTTTTTTTTTTGGTATCTCCCCAACTCTAACCCAGGCAGGCACATTTGTGCTGTGTGCTGTACAGCACATTTGATATTGTCCAACCATCTTATACATTCAGTTTAGTCTGTGCATCCCAATTCACCACAATGGATTTGTTACTGCATGGTCTTGTTAAACTGCCCTGCTCACAGGATGCGGTTTGACCTTATGACATTAACAGATGATGGATCACCTAAGTCTTAAAATGATTTGATAAGGTTAGCAAGGTAAACCATATTCCATGGAACCTCTCCCTTCCACAGAGGCTTGGGGCTTGAAGTAGTCAGAAAACAGAATTGGACACTACACAAACATACTCACAACAAGGCATGTCATTGTAAGCATGTTTACACATCTAACTTTCATGACACTGTACACCAGGCATCAGAGGATGAAGGAACAGTGATTAGGATGTAATCATGTTTGTACTTTATTGTACCTGTTTGCTAACTAAGTATAAGAACTCATTATCTGTGTACTTATTTTAGCCATGACAAACTTGGTCCAAAAGTATGATAGCCTCAAAGGCAAATCATGTAGGCTTCACACTTAGAAAGAATACATAAACTGGTGAACAATGGAAGGACCCTCCTAAACAGGATAAAGTAGTCTAGTTTATTTTGTACAGATATACTTTAAGAAAAAAATCCCTTGCTGCCTATCTACAGTAGCAAAAAATAAACTGTATAATACTTTCTAAGTTGCAGTAGGAATGAAAACACATTAAACAAACTTTTTTCATGCTGCTATGTGTGCTCAACTAAGCACAAATATCTCTTTTCAGGTGGAAATCCAGGAGCAAGGCATGATTTAATGACTTGGCCTACTGTTCTCACCTCTCACCAAAATAGTATTTTTTTCTGACACAATTTCAAAGCAGGGCATACAGCACTGGTGATCAGTTTTCAAGAAAGTATATTTAAATGAATGCTACATATTTTAAAATATTTCTGCAAATTCAGTTTTCAAAGGTTAAAATAAAGAACTTTGCATATTATAGATTATGAATTTAGCTCTAGGACTTCAGAAAACTAATTTCATCATATCTTACTATAGTATTTACAAATAGTAGTTCAGCTGTATGCCACACAAATGTTAAGAAATCCTGTACATATTTCCGCAGACACTGGTTGAAAAATCCCAGAAGTTAAGCTTCATCATTGCTGTCATCATCGTCATCATCACTCAGATGGTAAACAAAATTAGGAAACCTAATTGGCAGTTCACTCCATTGTTTATGTAAATAAGGATTCTTTGGGCCATTCTTGTCTTTTGTACTCAAACGAACAGTGAAATTTTTAATTTTTAAGCAAGGCAAATCCAAGCCTCGATACACCATCATTGACCCCCATGTCTGCAAAGGAAAGCAAAGGAAACAAATCTTTTGATTTTCTATTTTGCCTTTTCTTTTTTTAAACTTAAAATATTGAGTTGGAAATACTATGACAAAACACTTACCCTACCACACTCTTTGCATGCAATCTCTCCATTAGTTTGATAATCCAAAGACTTCTCTTGCAGAGCTTTATTTTCCCTTATCTGATAACAGATCCTTAAAAAGAACAAATTAGTTTTGATTATTAAAGTAGTAAATAATTATGTGAATTAACATATTGCTAAAAAAATGCAATGCATGTCTGTAACTTGCTGTACATGGAACAGGTGTTGAGCATGAAATACCGGATTTTGAAATGCAGATGCTGAATATCTGCCCTTAAACATGCAATGCATGCCACCCTTGACGGGTTTACTCTAGCAGTATAAGAATAGTCAGAAACCCCCCCACAGCTGATAGACTTTCAGAGCAGCTGTTTACATCAAGCAATATGCTACAAAGAAAGAAAAAACACAGTATAAACATTAATGCCATCCGGGGATCTATTCCAGAGCGAATGAAGATTGTTGGCTCCAAGGCTGTGATGGGAAAAAATGCATAGTGATGAGTAGAAAAATAATTTTGCTGCTGTAAATTTTTATTTTCTTTTATAAGCAGGAACTGCAGCCTTGCTTCCACCTTAGCAAGGGGAACAGTGACTCACAAACTAGCTTCTTTTTCTAAACAGGTGGAAGAGAAAAAAGCCCACGTGGTTACCCAGCAACAGCCAACCTGATGCATACATAACCATGTCACTTCTTATTATGGACCTACAATTACACAAATTCCAAAATTCTACCTAATCAATGATTTGATAAAAAAGAAATGAAACACTACTGTCTTGGGGGACTTTCTGTGAGTTGTATACAAACAGTTCTAATTTTTTTGTGCCAAAATTGCCCTATTCATTTGTGTAGTACTCCACTCTCTAATTATGTGTATGCAAGAAATGTGTAAGAATGCAACAGACATTAAGTATAACACACTGAAGACACTTTCTGCAGTTTAAAATAGTTTATTTACAGTGAAATGCAAAATTAAACCTCACTTCATAAAATGATAAACATGCTTTAGCGCAATGCAGTTTTATGTAACTCACAGTTCAGAACACAATTTACAATCTCTCAGTTTTGGTTTTAGCCAAAAACTGAGTAAACAACAAAAAAGCGAGCTGGAACACGATAAGAGCAGTCAGATAAAAGGTCAGATTGTCAGGGCAGCACGTATGGTAACAGATGATACAGATTTTAACAGTGAATGTAACAAGTTAATGAGTATGTTTGAATCTAGGGGGTATCCAATCAACTTGTTAACTAGTATTATTTTGGAGGTATCACGTAAACGCGAGGAAGGGTATTTTTTTCCCCTTCTAACTGGCCATTATAACACTAATAACCCTGATAATCACGAAGAAGTTAGTTCTACTATTAGTCCAAATTTTAGGACAAATAAGCAGAGTAGCAACACGTATTGTACTAGTTTTTTGTATACTTTCTCCTTGGATTATCAATTAATCAAGGGGATTATTAATAAAAACTGGGACATAATAAAAAGTGAAGGAACTCTTCTTAATGTATTAGGTGATAGACCTAAAATCACTTATAGGAGAGGCTATAATTTAAAAGCAATTTTGGAGAAGAACAAGCCAAAAAGGGCACAAAATCGACCATCAGGGATGTTTAAATGTGGCTTTTGTGCTCATAGATTCGGGTACAGCACACGTGGTGACATCCTAGTTATTTCTAGTCCCTGTATGCAGTTGAATTATCTACTGGAGTTTTTTAAAAGCTTAAACTTCATTAATGTAATCGTTTATTTGTTTATTTATTTATTAGTATAATAATGGATTGTTTTGATTTTATAGAGAGTAATTTTTACTTTTTGATTTATTTAAATTTGTTCAATGAGACAAATATTTCATTATGGAACACAATGACCACCGTTTTAGTTTCATTATTTTACAGCAAATTATTCACAGTTGATTGGATACCCCCTAGATTCAAACATACTCATTAACTTGTTACATTCACTGTTAAAATCTGTATCATCTGTTACCATACGTGCTGCCCTGACAATCTGACCTTTTACCACAGATCTTTTTTGGTGGTATGGGTGGTTACTGGAAAAGTGCAACAGAGAGTTAGAATATGTGGGTTTTCTGTATATGACACTTTTGAACCTATGATTAATTGTGTCCTTAATAAGGAGAATGTCCAAATAGTTGATCTTAGTGTCATCCACTGTGTAAGTGAATTCTAAAAAGTCAGTCATACTAGTAATCCTTTCCAGAAAGGAAGGTATGAGATCTTTGTTTCCTTCCCAAATACAAAATATGTCATCCTGGTACCTAGTGTACCAGGTGACATATTGTTGAAATAAGTCATCTTTAAATAGAAGTGTGGACTCCCAATTCGCCATTACAGCATTAGCAAATGTACGCTGCAAGGCGAACCCATAGCCACCCTGAGGTTTGCAAATAAAAGTTGTTCTCAAAAGTAAAGTAATTATTCGTTAAAACTGTCTCAAGGAGGGTTAAAGTGACATAAATAGTGTCATCTTTAACTTTTTTTGCTGATAAATACTCCCTAACCCAAGCTAAACCAATAGTTTGGGGAATGACAGTATAAAGGTCCTTGACGTCGATAGTCAAGAACACTGCCTGGGGATTGTACGTTAGTTTGTTAATATTTTCCAAAAAGGACCAGGAATCTTTACATATATGCACCTCCTTATCAATAAGGGGTTTGATAATGTTGTCAATAAATTTAGCACATGGGTAAGTGATAGACCCCCTCCCGTCAACTATAGGGCGGAAAGGGGGTGCATTCAAACGTTCATGAAGTTTGGGGGTCTCAAAGAAAACGTGGATCCTTGGAGCTGCTATGTTAAGATATCTATAGGCATCCCCATCAATGAACCCATCCATTAATAAGTCATACAAAATGTTGTTGATTTTGTGGTATGCAACATGTATTTCGTTCAAAGAAACCTTACTATAGGCTGGTGTGTCCAAATGTTCAGACATGTATTCGATATACTTACAGTGGTCCATGAAAACCACCCCTTTATCTGGTTTCATAACTCTTATGTTGCAATCTTTCAAAAGGCTAAGGAAGTCCCATTCTAGAGGGGAAATGTTAGCAAGGTGTTTGTGGTTGCTATACATTACTCGATTCTTAATAGCCCAAAGATCCATTTCACAGATTTTTTCAAATGTATTTAACAAAGGATGAAGTGGTGGATTGTATGAACTGGAAACTTTTAGAGTATTCACAATATCAGTGGTATTACCCATTAATAAATTTAAGTTGAGTTTTCTTACAAACACCTTGAGATCTATGATAGTTCTACCAATGTCCATATGTTGACTTGGGACAAAAGAAAGGTCTTTGGCCATAAACTCCACCATGTCTTGTTGTATATTTAAAAGAGTATAGTTGTAAACAGTAAAGTTACAATTAGTACTTGTGAGTAATTTAGGTTGTACACCAAAGTCCAAAGAATCATTTATCTCCTCTGTCCCTTCCTCTTGTTCCTGGTGTTGTTCTGCGTCTGGGCCTGGGGAGGGTTGTATCTCTGTGCGTTGTTGACAGGATGAAAATCCTGATGATCTTGCTGGTTAGTACCCTCTACATACTGGCCTGGTGCACCACTAGGCTGATTGTTGTCCCTGGATTCGACCTGAGGCAAGCCACCTTGCTGGTGACCACCATCGGTCGCATTGTTGTTATTATTGTTGTTAAATCTAGGACTCCTTCGTGGTAATTGTCATTATAATGGACAGAGTTATTTTGGAAATTGTGAACAGAACTATTACAAAAATTATTGTTGTTAATGGAATGAGCATCATTATTATGTTGCACATCAGAAGTGTTCTCATAAGGTAAACCATTTACCTTGTTAGAAAGTCTGGGATACGCACGATTGTTAGAGTAATCAGTGATGTCTCTGGTAAGCTTCTTTTTCTTGGTGAAAAGTAGTTTACTTAAACTCGCCTCAATGCTAGAAAAAATGCGAGAGTATTCGTATTTGTATCTGAAAAAATCTGGATTAGTTACTATTTCCTGTTCCAAGGTCTCTAGTTCAGCTGTTAAAGTAGTAATGTCTTTAGAATAGAATGAAATAAGTGCCTTCAAGAACTCGAAACCTTGTCGGTCAAATAAGTCAGTCAGTTCTTGATAAAAAGGTGAATTATCAGCCAGTCCAGCGGGAAACCTCCACTGGCGGAGACCTTTAGGAACTACCTTGTTGCCAATGCATTCGTTCAAGTACGAAACTTCTAACTGGAGTTTTTTACATTTGTATAACTTATTATCAAATTGTTCAATTTTATCAGATAAATTAAAGTTCTCACCATTTAATTCTGTAGTAGATTCCACCTGAGGTACTAATCTTTGACTAAAGAAGTTATTGTTGCCAAGAAAATTAGTTATCAATGGAATTGTATTGATGTTAGCAATTCCATTATTAGCAATTCCGTTATTACCTTCTTGCTGCTGGAAATGGACAAAGTCAGTACCCCCTAGTGCATGTCCAACTGGAGGTGGAAGTAAACCAGTGCGATGTGCAGAAGACAGGGGTAGCTGGTCAGTATTAGATGTATCGTTATTGGCGTTCTGGTGCACCGGTGAGCGCTGCCCATTAGGAAGCGATGTTGCATTAGAATGTGAATGCAAAGTCGAGTTATTAGTAGAACCAATATTGGTGGAGCCAGCGTTAGTTCCCGGGCATGGGCTAGAAAGTGCTTCTACTTTCTGTGTTAAAGCATCCACTCTCCCCAAAAGAGCTTCCACGAGTGCTGTCAGGTTCCCTGGTGAATTACTCGTACCTTCGTTGTCATCATTTTGTTGCGTAAACAAAGTAGGTGAAGCTTCTCTGGTTCCGTTCGCCATAGTGAAGACAATACACAACTTGAAAAATCGCAAACTCAGTAAACAACAAAAAAGCGAGCTGGAACACGATAAGAGCAGGCTAAAAACTGAAAATGTTTAATAAAATCCAAGTAAAAGTAAGCGCTTTCGGCAGAAACAGTGTTCTGCCTTCATCAGACAAACATAAATCATTCAAATGACACCTCATTTAAATAGGTTTCAAATAATTTGACAAATCAAGAGCGAGTGCATTTTCCAATTAAGAAAAAAACATGGGAACCTTAAAACAGCAATATGCTTTACATTATTAAATACTAGTCATTGTTTTGTAGTAAACATAATAAAGCATAGCAAATGAAGTTCGCTAAATGTGATAACCTTCAAGCAGTATATGCAAGTAAATTGTGCTTTGCTTAAAAATTAGTATCAATGTGTTACCAGCAGCCTAGGTAAAAGAAAAAATGTATATGTGTATATTTGTGTGTATACAAATGAAATATTTGTCTCATTGAACAAATTTAAATAAATCAAAAAGTAAAAATTATTCTCTATAAAATCAAAACAATCCATTATTATACTAATAAATAAATAAACAAATAAACGATTACATTAATGAAGTTTAAGCTTTTAAAAAACTCCAGTAGATAATTCAACTGCACACAGGGACTAGAAATAACTAGGATGTCACCACGTGTGCTGTACCCGAATCTAAGGGACATCGCAAACAACTCTAATAGTCACAAAACAAGAGATAATAGTACATAAAAGCATAAGCACCAACGATAGTTGAAAGGTATTACCTATTATAAGAGAGCCATCTCAAAACACACTTAATAGAAAGGGCATCATTAATACCAGGGGTAATGTGTGCTCTTGTACGAATCTGCCATAGTAATTCATCTGTTTCGAGACGAATTTGCCAAGGGCCACCTCTGATGTCTGGAATAATCTGCTGTAAAATAATGAAACTAAAACGGTGGTCATTGTGTTCCATAATATGCCTAGCTAAGGCATTAGTGTGGTCTTGCTTAGCAATGGCATAAATATGTTCATATATTCTAGTTTTTAACTTATGCCTGCTTTTCCCAATGTAGAACGCATTACAAAAATTACACAATGCTGCATAAATGACCGATTTAGTTTCACAATTATAGTGGTCCTTGACTTTATATTCTTTACCATTAATAGAAAAATGTGTTGCCACCTTAATGTGTTTACAGCTCGCTTTTTTGTTGTTTACTGAGTTTGCGATTTTTCAAGTTGTGTTTAGCCAAAAACTCTTTTAACAGGAACTAAGCAGTTCAAGCCAAACAGCTGTAAATCCCATCCTCATGTATGCTTCCTATTACTCACTGACTATATCCACACTATACATCTTCACAACTTCCTCTGGATGACTTACTAGAATCTCCTCTCTAGGCCCCAAAATCCTTCATCTAAAAGAGGCAAACTCTGTCATAGTGGGCTTCCAGACCTTATTTTAACAGTACTTTCCAGGTGATTCCCATTTTCTGAGATGCAAACTAGGCACACATGATCCTCAGAGGTTCTTAGCACAGAATGTGACATATATACGAAAGTTATGTACTTACCATAAAAAGAAGTTATGCGCTTACCATAATGCTTCATGTGTGTTGTCCATCTCTGCCTTTATTCTCACTTGTTGGTCAGATCTAATCCATTGGATCCATTTCAGCCTTCTTCAAAAGCTTGATGCCTTCAGCAAAGCTTGTGGGCATTGTACCTTACCTATAATGCAATTCCCTAAACCCTCAGATCTTGTTTGCCCCATGAGAAAAAAAAACATTAGTGGAATTAAGGTTGTAGGTAAAAATATTTATAGTGTAAAAATAATAAGTGGTTTCTGAAGGCTATAGAAACCAATGGATATCCAATTACTACTACCCGGTCTCCCAGGAGCGTAGGCAGGGGGTAGGTGGGTGGGTTGTGAGAATAAAGGCAGAGATGGACAACACACATGGTGAACGTTATGATAAGTACATAACTTCTTTATATGATGTTGTCAATCTCACCTTTATTCTCACCTGTATGACCGTGTCACTAGCTACCTGATTCTTGGGTGGCTCATAGAAGAATATTCCTCAGGACCATAGAACCAAAGGATGCACTACTCCTAGAGGTCAAATCTACTTTGTAATGCGTAATAATGGTATGGGGGCTTGACCATGTGGCTGCAGCACAGATACTGTCCAAAGACAGCCTTGCTTGGAAAGCTAAAGTAACAGCTATTGCCCTGGTGGAATGAGCTTTGACAGGTGCAGGGAGAGTCTTGTTTTTAGAACTGTAAATGAAGGAAATGCATTCAGAAAGCCATATGGATAAGGTAACCTTAGATACTGTTAAGCCTTTCTTAATATTAGAATAGGAAACAAATAGCTGATCTGATTTTCTAAATTTTGCAGTTCTATGTAAGTAAAAACGTAACTGTCTCTGAACATCCAGTAGGTGTAACGAATATTACCCTTTATTCTAAAAATTTGGGAAGAATATCGGTAACTCAATAGATTGACTGAGGTTACCTTCCGATACAACCTTGGGCAGAAAGGAGAAGGTGGTGCGTAAAAACTCTGTCCTTATGAAAAATCAAATATGGTGGTTTAACAGATAAAACTTGTAATTCTGAAACTCCCCTTGCTGAGGTGATAGCTACTAGAAAGAATATTCCAAGAAAGATACTTTAAGTCACAGCTAGCAGAAGGTTCAAAGAGAGGATAGATGATATGTGGCAACACAAAATTCAGATCCTAAAGGTGGAGATGGGTCTTTGTACTGAGGCCCTAGAAGTGTAATTCCTTTCAAGAAGGCTTTACAAAGCCTGTTTGACATGAGTTCGTAGCCATTTTATCCTATATGAAAGTTTGAAATTGCTGCCAATTAAACTCTGCAGTAGCACCTTCACTGAAAAGTTTAGCCAAGAAGTCTAATATAAATTGATCTCTTTACTGCTCCCATACAATCTGATTAGAATTAGCTGATAAAACAAACTCTATTTTCCTTTTACAGTTTTCGTGTGGATGACATGTGTGAAGAAATAAAAAAAAAAAAAAAGAAGTTATATACTCACCATAACGTTCCGTGTGTTGACCATCTTTGCCTTCATTCTTACCAGCATGGGTTCGGATCCGATACTCAGATCTGACTCGGCCTTTGCATACAAGCTCGAAGTCTTCCATTATCTCGTAGCTAAACCTATCCCAGCATGACCTAGGAACATCCCCAGATCTGTTTGCATTCTAGTAATAATAGGAAATAATTACTGTTATGATATGTCAGAGTGCATTCAAGGTCAGAGACAATGGTATCCAATTATGGCAACTCAGTCTTCCAGGAGTAAAAAAAAAATGGCTGAAGGAAAGGAGGGTGGGATGTAAGAATGAAGGCAAAGATGGACAACACACAAGGAATGTTATGGTGAGTACATAACTTCTTTATGTGTTGTTGTCCGATCTCGCCTTCATTCTTACCAGGATGGGACAGCATCCCTAGCACTATTTTTCTTGGGTGGCTCAAGGGAGGATATTCTTCAGAATCGTGGAACCAAAAGAGGCCCTGTTCCTGGAGGTCAAAGACTTTGTAATGAGTGATAAAGGTATGTAGTCTTGCCCACGTTGCTGCAGCACAAATGATATCAATTGGTAGTCTAGCCAGAAAGGCAGAGGAGGTGATTTACAGATGTACATTATGCACTCTGAAAGCCATTTTGACAGTGTCACCTTAGAAACTGAGGTCCTTTCCTTGAATCTGAAAAGGATATGAATAGCTGGTCAGATTTTCTGAAGTTCTTAGTCCTGTGTAAATAGAAACGTAATTGCCTGTGCACATCCAGCTGATGTAACATGTATTGTGCCTTATTCTCGTAATTTGGGTAGAATACTGCAAGCTCTATAGATTACTTCAAATTAGATTCTGAACAAACTTTTGGGAAAAAGGAAGGGTTTGTTCTTATGGATACCCTGTCTTTGTGGAAGAGCAAGTAGGCAGGGCTTTACTGACAAGGCTTGTATCTCAGACACCCTCCTGGCAGACGTAATTGCTATCAAAAGAATAGTTTTCCATGTTTAAAACTTTAGTTCGCAAGATGATGCTGGCTCAAAAGGGGGAAAAATTAAATGGGATAGGACATAATTTAAGTCCCATGGTGCTGGGGGGGGTCTCTAATAGTAGCCATAGTAACAGAGTACCTTTAAGAAACGCTTTGCAGAGCCTATGAGACATTACATTGACACCAGAATCATCAATATGAAAGCAAGAAATTGCTGCTAGTTGAACTCTTACTGCAGCTGCACCCTCGTGGAATAATTTTTTCTATAAACTCTAGAATGGAAGTGACTGGGGAGGTAAAGGGATCAATGTGGTTACGAGAAGCCCATAATGAGAATCGTTTCCATTTGCTTCTATATATCTTTCTTGTTGAAGCCTTATGAGAAGATATCAGTATATGTCTAATTAATAAAGAGAGGTAAGGAAACGTGGCTATGATTGGAACTGGAGCAGCCAAGCTGTCAATTTGAGGGTTTGAAGGGAAGGGTGGAGAATTCCTGACGCACGAGTCAGAAGGTCTGGAATTGGGTCCAGAATCCAAGGCTTCTCCTGAAGATGAGGCCACAGGAAGGAGAACCAGATTTGACAAGGCCAGTATGGGGTGATGAGTACTAAGTCCCTTCCCAAATAATTGGCTTTCTGAAGAACTTTGGGTATCAAGGGAAAGGGAGTAAAAGTGTAGAGGTGACCTGAGGACCAATTTTGGACAAGTGCATCCCTTGGTGACTCTCCCGGAGGGGGGATAAAGGCAAAGTAGCTGTTGCATTTGGCATTCATGGATGTTGCAAAAAGGTCGCAGCAAAGCAAAGTTTTAGGGACCCCTCGTGAGGCATCAGAATCACTCTGCTGAGTCTGTCTGCTATCATGTTGGATTTCCCTGGGATGTGCATTGCTATCAGAAAACGGTGGAAGGAGGTTGGCCCTCTGCCATACTCTCAGGGCCTCTCGACAAAGGGGATAAGATCTGGTTCCACCTTGTTTGTTTATGTACCAGACCAGTGACATGTTGTCTGTCTGTACTGCAATAGTTCCCAGTGGAAGTGAGCCCTGGAATGCTTGCAATGCTAGAGGCACTGCTCTCATCTCTAGGATATTGATGTGCAAATGAGCCTCGTGATCCTGCCAGGTGCCTTGGACAGTCTTTCCCAGATAATCCCCCCCCATCTAAGAAGCACTCGTTGTCACTGTGGTCAATGGTTTGGGAAGTACAAATGGTCGACTTAGCATCATGTGAGTGGAGTAAAGCCACCAACGAAGGTCTTTCCTGCAAGTTTCTGTTATTATTTTGTGGGACATCTGCAATTTCTGCATTGACCACTGAGTGGACAGTAACCACTAGACAATTCTCATGTATAGACATGCTAAGGGGATCAGAGTTACTGCTGCTGCTGCCATAGTCCCCAAGACTTTCAGGGCTATCCTTGCTTGAGCCTTCTTCTTTGTGAGAAGACTTAAGATTTGGCAAAGTTGAACTTGATCTCTTTCTGGGGGAAGTCTGGCCATCATGTTTCTTGAATCGAACTCTGCTCCTACAAATACAACATGCTGAGAAGGCAACAAGGCAGCTTTCTCGTAGTTTCCCAGGTGAGAGCAGAGTCGCAAGGTGGTGTCCCTTGCTTTTATTAGTAGATGCTTGGTGGTGGCAGATGGGAGCCAGTCATCTTAAGTATGGAAACACCCAGAATCCTAGGCGTCTAAGTGAGCCACGACTACTGCCATACATTTGGTGAACACTCTGAAGGCTGTAGTGAGGCCAAAGGGCAGAGCTCAAAACTGGTAGTGACTGGCTCCCAGCTGACAGCACAGGTGTCTCCTGGATCACCTGTCCATTTTTATGTGGTAGTACACGTCCTGGATATCTATCGAGCACATCAAATTATCACGTCCCAGTAAAGGGAGTATCGACTGCAGTGTTACCATCCGGAACTTGGACTTTCTTAATGATCTGTTTAGATTGCTGAGATACAAAATTGGTTTCCAGTCCCCTGTCTTCTTTGGAACTAAAAAGAATCTTCAGTAAGTTCCGGATCCTAGTTGGTTTGCAGGGACTGTTTGGAATACTTTTTTGTCTAGCAACTTTTGAATTTCTAGAGTTGCCTGTTCTCTTTGACTGGGTGGAACTTCTGGAATCTTTTTATGTTTGGGCCAGGGAAGAAAAAGGGTATGGACTAACCTCTGGATATGACGCTTTATACCCATTTGTCTTTTGTTATTTGTTGCCAGGCTTCTGGGTGCAAAGATAAGCGACCCCCGACTGCCTCCAAAGGTGGACAGGCGGGCCTCCTTTTAGGAGCGCTGTAAGAGCTTACCAAAGAAAGATTCTCTGTTGCCCTGATTTTGCGGATCCCCTCTGCAGCATGGCCAGCATCTTTCATTACTACTTCTCCCTCTGCCCTTGGGGGAAGAATCACTACATTTGTCCTGTAAGGTTCACTGAGATTTTCGAAACCACATTTTTCCACTTCCTCGCTGACATCTGGGATAAGGTCTGTTAGGAAGGGTAAAATGGGCTCCTACAGCAAACAGTCTTTCCTTCCTGCTCACACCTGGTTAGCGTGTCCCTGACTTTAGGCCTGAAGAGAGACAAGCCATCGAACGGGCAAAGGAAGATTTAAAGGGCTCTGCAAAGTCACACAACCACATCCAAGAATGTCTGCTTAGGGAAATTCCTGAACCTACTGCTCTACTTGCTCCATCTGCTGCATAAGAGATCAGCCTCATGGAGGAGGTGACAACTGAATTTAAAGTAGAGAGCTGAAAGAAGACTTTATCTGAAACCCCATCAGCTACTGAAACTTGGAGTGTATCTCCTAGCTCTTTCAGGAGGTCTCTCTGCAATCTTGTAAAATGGGTAAAGTAATTCAGCGATCTGAGGGTAAAAGTCACTGAAGAAAAAATGTGCTTTCTATATCTGTCCATCGTACAAGACTCCTTTGGTGGATGAACAGACGAAGATGCCTCTGAGAGTTCCTTCTTGGTGGCTGCCACCACCACCATAGCATCTACTGGGACTCCCTTAGTCAGAAAAGTTTTGTCTTCTGGGGTCGTGATAAACTTATTTGGCCTCATAGGAACAGGTTCCACAGAATCTGGAGACTCCTACACCTTTCAAGAAACCAGGTCCACCAGTTCGTCGAAAGATGGAGACACCCAAGTGGAGGAATGTTGAGATTCGAAGGCCTTCAGGAGTACAGACTCCTCTAATGAAGGCTTGGTGGACTTCCAGCCACCTCTCTGTTTAAGTATTTCTAAGATGTCTCCAAAGGAGACATCATCAGGAGGTGATCGTGGGGACCCCTCAGCTTTATTGAGGTCTGTATCAGAAGTGATGGACTCCTCTGGGGAATCTAAATGCTTCCTCTTAGATAACCTCTTTAAAAGGGACCTGCTCAGAGGGGTACTCTGGAGAGCTTTCAGAAGAGTGGGGGGTGCCCTGTGGGGAATCCTGAGGCCTAGGATCTCTGTGCCCCTGTGGATACAAGGGCATACAGGCAGACAGCTGTGCTTTAGAGGGAAGAACATCCAGAGATGACAGTACACTCCTCCCCACCTCAAAAGTCCCCCGCCCCTGATCCGAGGATATCCCTGGATCCGAAGAAGTCAAGGGAACCCCTGGAATCCGAATCTCAAATTCCTTTGGCACCAAAACAGATGGTGTCGGGGCAGATGATTTTTCGGATCTGGTGTTGAAAATTTTGCCACTGTTTTTGATGGCTCCGATGGAGACCTAGAAGAGAAAGATCTCTTTTCTGATTTGTCAGATTTGGTACAATGAGACTTGTCCGACTTAGATGAACCTGGACCTTCTTGAATAGTTTCCGAGAAGGGTTTTTTTTTAACAGCCCTTTCAAAATTAGTTTGCCTTTCCTCTCCAGGAGAGCTTTTTTTTTTAAACAAGCAACAAATACCACCCAAAAAGTTAAAGGAAAAGGCAGTCCTCTAACTTAAACGAACTATGCCCAAGAGACAGAAGAGGAGGGGAAGGGAGAAAAGCCCTCTAACTCAAACAGGCTAAGGGGAAGGCAGTTCTCTAATTTAAACAAACTGTCTGTCAGAAAAAGGGATTTTGAGTAAAGAGGAATCCGAGAAATAGCCCTCTAACTTAAACGGGGCTATAGAAAAAATTAAGGAAGAAGCCGGGAGAGGGATAATAAGGCCTAACGGAAAAGATGGCCAACCAGCAGAAAAAACTGGTAAAATAGGCGGAAGTATACTATGAAGCACAACAAACTACAATATTTAAGCACTACTATAACAAATAAGCAAGTTTTAAATAGTGAAAAGGTATTTTAAAGTTATAGTTAGTCAGAGCTAATAGAACAAGCACCCAATCTTGTTTAGTGGCAAACGAGATCTGGGGATGTTCCTAGGGCATGCTAGGATAGGGTTTAACCATGAGCTAGTGGAAGACCTCAAGCTTGCATATAAAGGCAGAGTTGGATCCGAACCCATCCTGGTAAGAATGAGGGTGAGATCAGACAACAACACATATCACATGGTGTCTTACAGGAGAGGAAAGGGAAGGAAACCTGGCTATCATGGGAACTGGAACAGCCAAGCTGTCAGTTTGAGGGTGTTTAGGCTGGGATGAACCATTCCTGATGGGTAAGCCAGAAGATCTGAAATGGGTTCTAGAATCCATGGTTCATCCTGAATATGAGGCCGAAGGAAGGGGAACCAAATTTGTTGAGGCCAACAGGGGGCAAATAGGATTACTGTCATCTTCAACAAACTTGCTTTCTGTATTAGTTTGGGAATTAGAGGAAATGGTGGAAAAGCATAAAGAAGTTTCAGAGGCCAATCGTGAACAAGTGCATCCCTTGCGGACTCCCCTGGAGGGGGGAATCAGGGCAAAGTAGTTGCTGCAATTGGCATTGGTTGGGTGAAGTAAAAAAGTCACAGCAAGGCTAGCCCAATTTTTGGAAAATCTCTTCTGCAAGTTTTTGATTGAGGAACCACTCATGTGGCAATAGTAGAGCTCTGCTCAATTTGTCCACTATTACATTGAATCTCCCCAGGATGTGCGTTTCTATCAGCAACTGAAAGATGTAGCCCACTGCCAAACCCTTAGGGCTTCCCAACAAGGGGGGTAAGATTTGGTTCTCCCTTGCTTGTTTATGTACCAGACTACAGACACGTCTGATATTTTATCATTCCCAGAGGGAGACAGCCTTGAAATGCTTGTAACACTAAAAGCACAGCTTTCATCTCCAGGACGTTTATGTGCAAAAGGCCTCATGTTGATGCCAGATGCCCTGAACCATCTTCCCTATATAATGCCTCCCCCAACCCTATCTGGGAAGCATTCGTGTTCACCATGGCTTGGGGTTGGGGAGGAATAATGTGACGGCCCTGAGATAACACTGGAGAGTAAATCCACCACTGAAGATCCTTTTTGCATGAATTTATTATCATGATTTTGTGTCTCATTGGTAATTCTAGAATTTCAAAAAGAAGAAAAGCCAGCAACTGTGAGCTGTAAAAACTTAATTTAATGAATCATAATATAAAGAACCACATGAACAGACCGGTTTCGGCTATGGTCTTTACCTAGCCTTCATCAGTGTAAAGTTGCATAACTATTGTGAGGTTCTTATATAGTAAAGCTTAATTCTTAACAAAATTTCATTGGTGAGCTCATAAATATGCATACATATACTCATAAATATTCATTGAGACCGGGCTGAAATAAAGCACCCAATTTAACAATCCATTTTTTCTCTTTTGCATTCAGTTTGGTGTGCCATCCTGATTTGTTAGTTCTATCCCCAATTATTTTATCAATGACTGTGAAATGAAAACTGCCTGTGTTGTGTTTGAGGGTATGTTTATATAGAGCATTATTGAGCCGTTTGCACTTGACATCACGAAGATGTTCAGATATACGCAATTTAAAAGGTCTGGATGTCTGACCGATATAAAATGCATGACAGCTACAACAGGCCATGTATATAACCCAGTCTGTATTACAATTTGCAAAAAACCGAATGTCATATATATTGCTGGTATTATTGATGGAAAAGTGTTTCGTTTTTAACACAAATTTACAATTGGTGCAGTGGCCACAGGGCATACAACCCACAAGTTTATCCCCCGAAATAGAAGTTTGAATCATATGCAAATTTTTGGATTCTGAATGAAGTTTATAATGATTAAAATGTGCTCCCAAATTTTTACCTTTTCTAAATGAAAATAGACATGTTTCAGATAGATGTTGAGACAAAGCAGTGTCTGCTAAAAGAATGTTCCAATGTCGGTTAATGGCATCAATTAGTTTGTTGGTGTTTCTGCCATACGTAGTGGTGAGTCTTAAGGTGTTAGTGTTTGTTTGGGTTTTCTTTTTATATCTGAGGAGATCATCCCTGTTAATTTGTGATGCATAATTGCTGGCAGTAATAACATGGCCCATGTTGTAACCCCTTTCCCGAAACCTGTTAATCATATCATGACGAAAAGCCTGGAATGTGTTATCCTCTGAACAAATACGTCTCATTCTGATGAATTGTGATTTGGGAATATTTTTGGCTATATGTTTCGGATGAAAGCTGGATGCGTGGAGTAAGGTGTTATATTCTGGATGTTTCCTGAATACTTGTGTACTGAAGGTATTATCTGTGTTCCTAGTTATCAGTACATCTAAGTAAGTAATCTTATGTTGATCAAAATTCATAGTAAAATGTGGACCCCATTTGTTGTCATTAAGATATTCAACAAATTCCTGTAAGTATTCAACATCAGACCTCCACACCATCCAGCAGTCATCCAAATACCTACGCCAAATGTCAATCTCAGTCAAATAGAGATTGTGTGCATCGTCATAAATAATTTGTTCCTCAATATATGCCATATACAAGTCTGCATATATTGGGGCAAAAGATGCACCCATAGCAGTACCTCGTATTTGGAGGTAACATTGTTTCCCATAGTAAAACACATTCTTAATGAGAACATGTTCAGTGAGGCATATAAGGAAAGTGTTAAATCCAGGTTTGTATAATTGTGATTTGTATAACCAATATTCAATGGCATCTAACCCTGCCCAATGTGGTATGTTAGTATATAATGCATTAACATCCAGGGTACATAACAGCCAGTCATCTTCAATTTGCATATCATTTATAATGCCCACAAATTCTGTGGTGTCTTGGATATGGGATCTTACCCACTTTAGCAAAGGTTTAAGATATTTGGTTAGAAACTCCGAAAGAGGTTCAGTAAGAGAGCCATTTCCAGCCACAATTGGTCTACCTGGTGGATGCAAAAGATCTTTATGAGTTTTGGGCAAAAAATAAATGTATTGACTGGCCGGATCAGTGATGGTAAGATGGTTTAGGGTATTAGATGAAATGATGCCATTCTCTAATGCTGAATTTAAAAATGTGTCAATTTGTTTTTTAAACATGGATGTCGGATCTAAAGGCATTTTAGTGTAGTATCTAGCATCGTTCAGCTGTCTGTGGGCTTCAGCATCATAATCAATCCAGTTCATGACCACCACAGCTCCGCCTTTATCAGCAGATATGATTACCAGTTCCTTATTGTCAGTAAGTTCTTGTAAACTAATCAAATCATTCTGAGAGATATTGTTCAACATAGGTTGGGTCATGTTAGAAGTGAAGTGTAGATCTTTGAGAACACTATGTTGAAAAGGGCTTACGCTAAGATGCATGGGTGGAACAAAGGTGGATTTGTGGTATCTGAAATTATCAGCCAACTGATCATATTGTTTTTTATCCTGAAAATGCAATTTAAGGTTAAGTAGTCTACAGAATGCTGTAACATCTTGTGCAAAAATGTCTTCAGACACAAAAAAAACCGGAATAAAAGAAAGGCCTTTATTCAGCAGAGCAGTTTGTGACTCAGATAATGACACATCAGAAATGTTTAAAACATTAGTGTTAGTGTATACATTTATTTGTTCGTCAACAATTCCATAAGATTCTCCAAGCTTTTGACTTTTCCGATGTTTCCTGCCTCCCCTCCTATAGGGCCTAAAGGGACCACACTGTTGTTACGTTTGGGGGTGGGGGAGTCTGTGGTGTATTGTGTGTCTAAGATCAGTGCCAGATGAAGACTCACCCTCTGATGAATCAGTTAGGGTACTACGTTTCTTAAGGATAGACCTTGGACGCTAGCCCAATTTTTGGAAAATCCCTTCTGCAAGTTTTTGATTGAGGAACCACTCATGTGGCAATAGTAGAGCTCTGCTCAATTTGTCCACTATTACATTGAATCTCCCCAGGATGTGCGTTGCTATCAGCAACTGAAAGATGTAGCCCACTGCCAAACCCTTAGGGCTTCCTAACAAGGGGGGTAAGATTTGGTTCTCCCTTGCTTGTTTATGTACCAGACTACAGACACGTTGTCTGATATTTTATCATTCCCAGAGGGAGACAGCCTTGAAATGCTTGTAACACAAAAAGCACAGCTTTCATCTCCAGGACGTTTATGTGCAAAAGGCCTCATGTTGATGCCAGATGCCCTGAACCATCTTCCCTATATAATGCCTCCCCCAACCCTATCTGGGAAGCATTCGTGTTCACCATGGCTTGGGGTTGGGGAGGAATAATGTGACGGCCCTGAGATAACACTGGAGAGTAAATCCACCACTGAAGATCCTTTTTGCATGAATTTGTTATCATGATTTTGTGTCTCATTGGTAATTCTAGAATTTCAAAAAGAAGAAAAGCCAGCAACTATGAGCTGTAAAAACTTAATTTAATGAATCATAATATAAAGAACCACATGAACAGACCGGTTTCGGCTATGGTCTTTACCTAGCCTTCATTTTTACCACTTTAGCAAAGGTTTAAGATATTTGGTTAGAAACTCTGAAAGAGGTTCAGTAAGAGAGCCATTTCCAGCCACAATTGGTCTACCTGGTGGATGCAAAAGATCTTTATGAGTTTTGGGCAAAAAATAAATGTACTGACTGGCCGGATCAGTGATGGTAAGATGGTTTAGGGTATTAGATGAAATGATGCCATTCTCTAATGCTGAATTTAAAAATGTGTCAATTTGTTTTTTAAACATGGATGTCGGATCTAAAGGCATTTTAGTGTAGTATCTAGCATCGTTCAGCTGTCTGTGGGCTTCAGCATAATAATCAATCCAGTTCATGACCACCACAGCTCCGCCTTTATCAGCAGATATGATTACCAGTTCCTTATTGTCAGTAAGTTCTTGTAAACTAATCAAATCATTCTGAGAGATATTGTTCAACATAGGTTGGGTCATGTTAGAAGTGAAGTGTAGATCTTTGAGAACACTATGTTGAAAAAGGCTTATGCTAAGATGCATGGGTGGAACAAAGGTGGATTTGTGGTATCTGAAATTATCAGCCAACTGATCATATTGTTTTTTATCCTGAAAATGCAATTTAAGGTTAAGTAGTCTACAGAATGCTGTAACATCTTGTGCAAAAATGTCTTCAGACACAAAAAAAACCCGGAATAAAAGAAAGGCCTTTATTCAGCAGAGAAGTTTGTGACTCAGATAATGATACATCAGAAATGTTTAAAACATTAGTGTTAGTGTATACATTTATTTGTTCGTCAACAATTCCATAAGATTCTCCAAGCTTTTGACTTTTCCGATGTTTCCTGCCTCCCCTCCTATAGGGCCTAAAGGGACCCCACTGTTGTTACGTTTGGGGGTGGGGGAGTCTGTGGTGTATTGTGTGTCTAAGATCAGTGGCAGATGAAGACTCACCCTCTGATGAATCAGTTAGGGTACTACGTTTCTTAAGGATAGACCTTGGACGCTTACGTTTGGGGGTAACATTGTTTTTTTGGTAACTACTTTCAAACCTTACATGTCTAGATTGTCTAAAAGATTGACCTTTCTCATAGTCAGTTAAATCTCTTTGGAACTTTTTAAGCTTCCTTTCCTTAAGTTGGTGTTCAAAATTAAGTAAATCTGAACTTAGTTTGGACAAAAAAGTAGAAAAAAATAATTGGTCTTTGTGTTTATTGCAATCATCACATAATTTGCCAACCATAAGTGTCTCATTCTCAATAATACGTTCATAATAGTTAGCTAATGTTTCCACGAATTTCATGGAACAGTCGTTGTATGAGAGACCATTCTCTGGTTAATTGTTCATCAGGCTCAGTTACTAAAGGCTGAATTTTTACTCTTAGTCCTCTAGGAGTTAAACCTTTAGCCATGTATGCTTTGAATAATTTCAAATGCCAAACATTAGATCTTAATGTTTTCATATTTTTATTTAGATTTTGAAACAGTTTTTCACACTGCTGTTCGGGATGGTCAATGTTCATAAGATTGGTATTGTTAGATTGTTGTCCAATTCCAAAAATACCTAGATCTTCTTTATCAGAAGAAAGACCAACAAGTATTCTATTTAAATCCATCTTGAGAACTAATTTTAAGTATAGACAACCAAAAGGTTGGACAAAAAATCTAAGCTCAATGATGAAAGAGTTCTAGAATTTACCACTGCATCAAAAGTAACCACTGCAGTATTCTCAAGATGAGCTAAGGGAATAAGGACAACTGAGGCAGCCATTTTGCCCTGTACTTTAATTTGGCAGAAGCTCATTTCTTATCAGCATTCTTGTGTAATACTAAAGATCATCCACTCTCTTGTGGAAGTTTTGCCATCATATGTTTTGTGTCTATTTCTGCTCTTATGAAGACCAAGTTCTAACATTGCTCTAGAGCAGATTTCTCATAGTTTATTGTAATTCCTAGAGAGGAACAGAGTTGTATCATGGAATCCTCGGCCTGTAGCAGAAGATGCCTGGTCGGGGAGGTTATGAGCCAGTTGCCCAAATATGGAAACACCTGGAATCCTTGATGTTTTAGGTGAGCCGCAACTACTGCCATGCATTTGGTGAACACTCTGGGGGCTGTTGTGAGACCAAAGGGCACAGCTCGAAATCGGAAGTGACTGGCTCCTAGCTGGAAGTGCAAATGCCTTCTGCACCGTCTTTCCAACCGTATATGGTAGTACACATCCTGAAGGTATATACAGCACATCCAACTGTCTTTTTCCAAAAAATAGGCATCCAGTCCCCTGTTTTCTATGGAACTAAAAAGAATCTCAAGTAAGTTCAGAATCCTCTCTAGTCTGTGGGGACTTCTTGGATGACTCTTTGTTAGTAACTTTTGAATTTCTAAAGTTGCTTGTTCCTTTTGATTGGGTAGAACATCTGGAACTGTTTGGTTTTTGGGAGTGGGAAAGGAAAAGGGAATGACGTGACATCTGGATATTATGTTCTGCACCCATCTGTCGTTTGTTATTCTTAACCAGGTATAAATGTGCAGAGACAATCATCCCTCAACTGCCTCCAGAGGTAGACAATTGAGCACCCCTCAGGAGTGCTGAAACGGCATACCAAAGATTCTTTGGAGCCTTGATACTGCAGGCCTCCCCTGCCATGAGGGTGGCGTGTTCCATTATTATTCTACCTTCTGCCTCTAGGGAAACTTTCACCCTACGAGTCTTGAAAAGACCTCTGTGATTTTTTGAACCACATCTTTCAACTACCTCTTTGACCTTTGGGAAAGGGTCTTGTGGGTGTGGAAAAATGTATTCCAATGGCAGATAAGGTCTTCCCTCCCTGTTCACACTTTGTGAGCATCTCTAACTTTGGGGCCAAAAAGAGACGAGACATCAAAATGGGCATTAATGAAGGAAGACTTGAAGGGCTCCACAAAATTGCAAAGGCACATCCAGGGCTGCCTCCTAAGTGAGATGCCTGAACTCACTACCCTACTCATTCCATCTGCTGCATATGAGAAGAGACTCATGGAAGAGTTTAAGACTGAATTTAGGGTGGCGAGTTGAGAAGTTACCTTTTTTGCAATCTCATCAGTTACATCTCCTTGGAGGGAGTCTGGCAACTCCTTTATCAGATCTCTCCGTAGTCTAGTAAAATGTGTTCAGTAATTCAGTGACCATAAGGCGAGGGTTGCTGATGAAAAGACATGCTTCCCATATCTATCCATTGTTCTAGAATCTTTATTCGGGGAATGGATAGTGGAACTGATCTCAGATAGTTCCTTTTTAGTGGCCACCGCCACAACTATGGCATAAACTGCTAAGCCTTTTGTAAGGAAAGGCTTGTCTGAAGAGGCAGTAATATATTTATTCGGCCTCCTAGGAGGTGGTTCTATGGAGTCAGGGGTCTCACAAGCCTTCTGAGAAATTAAGTCAATAAGGTCGTCAGAAGGGGTAGTCACCCAAGAGGTGGAATGGCAAGACCCAAAAGCCTTCAGGTATATTGACTCCCCAGCTGAACGGGTTGTGGACTGTCAGTCACCTCTAACATTTCCAGGATGCCTCCTAAGGAGACATCTTCAGGAGGCGACTGAGGGGACCCTTCTGCATCACTAAGGCCAGTATCAGATGTGACTGATTTTTCTGGGAAGTCCAGATGCTTCCTCTTGCAAGTCCTCTTCTGAAGGACTTTGTCAGGTTGGTAATCTCAGGAAGTTTCAGAATGGAGGGGGGCCCTGTTGGACATCCTGAGGCCTGGGGTCTCTGCAGTCTTGTGGAAAGGTTACATGAGTAGGCAAAGTCACTGGCCCAGATGTGGAAGGAAGATCCTAGAGAGACTGTGTCTGAAACTGGGATGTAGTCATTACCCTCCTCATGACCTCAAAGTCACCCAGCCTCTGATCTGAAAAAATCCCTGGATCTGACAAAAAAGTAGCCAGAGCTGAGGGAATCTCCAGCACAGAGGACAGACACTCCGAAGCAAAGGTAGGATCTGAACTCACCTGTGCCAAAGCCCCAAGAGGAGGGTCAGATCTGATGAGATCTGAACCCACTCCCTGAGTCCAACTGTGGAGTGTTGGCTCCTAGAGATCTCCTGCTCCTGGTCGATAAGGTAGGGGGTTTTGTCAAAAGTGGTGATGGGAGCTGAAAAAATATAGGCTCCAATGATGGAGAATGGCTCCAAAGTCTAAACTCAGTGGGAGCCGAAGCAGTCAGAGTAGAAGATTCAGGTTGCTCTGAAGACCTCTCAGATCCAAAAGCTACTAGCTGCTCTGAAGGATCTGTAGGACCAGTCAGTTTAGGTACTTTCTGTCTCGTCTCCAAGGATGACTTTGGAGTTGATAAAGGTCGCTTTTGAAATTTGTCTGATTTATCCATTGATTTGGAGGACTCTGGTGAAATAGCCTCAGAAAATGGAGTTTTAAGTAAACATTTTAAAAGAGCCCTTTGGTTGAAGCCATGGCAAATGGAGCATGATTCTTTTAGATGTAAAGGCCCCCAAGCAATACACACAAAGTGTGTGTATCACTTAGAGGCATCTTTTTGCCACATTTTTTAAACCCCAAGGGTTTTCCATCCTGTTTTTGAGACATCTTACAGAATAGCATCTGAAACTTAAGCTACAGAAAATAAAAAGAAAACGCACACACACACACACACACACACACACACACACACACACACACACACACACACACACACACACAAACACACACACGACCTGTAACTAAAAAAAGAAATTATGTACTTTCCATAACGTTCCATGTTTGTTGTCCATGATCTCGCCTTCATTCTTGCTGGTTGGGTTTGGAACCGAGCATCGGTTCTGACTCAGCTGCATATTAAAGCTCGAGAAGTTTCACTGGCTTGAGGCTATAACCTATCCCAAGATGCCTAGTGGTTGTTCCCCAGATCTCATTTGAGAAACTAATCACTAAGCTATGCCAATCAGTAAATAACTGTAACAGATGCACTGCCCAAAGAAAAATTCTTAAGGGCATGAAGGGAATCAGGCAATGAGAGCCAATTTTGTAATTTCCTCTCAATCCTCCAGGAAGGGGGAAGGAGGGGTGGGATGCAAGAATGAAGGCAAGATCATGGACAACAAACATGGAACGTTATGGTAAGTACATAACTTCTTTATGTTATGTTGCCCTATCTCACCTTCATTCTTGCTGGTTGGGACAGTGTCCCCAGCACCTTTTTGTTGGGTGGCTCAAGGGAATAAACTCTTCAGAACAGTGGAACGAAAAGATGCCTTGATCTGGGAGGCCACATCTACTTTGTAAAGAGTGATAAAGGTATGCAGGTTGACCCATGTAGCAGCAGCGCAGATTGAATCTAAAGGGAGTCTAGCTTGAAAGGCAATGGAAGTGGACATAGCTCTAGCTGAATGTCTCTTAATTTTTCCTGACAGCTGTTTATTCTGAGAACTATAGACATAAGTGATGGTATCTGTAAGTAACCTTTGAAACTGAAGTACCTTTCCCACTTTTTGAAAAGGACACAAAGAGTTGGTCCATTCTTCTAAATTCTATGGTCCTATGTAAGTAAAAACATAGTTATCTATGTACATCCAACTGGTGAAGCTTGTATTCTGCCTTGTTGCCATGATTAGGGAAAAATACGGGCAACTCGATAGACTGATTCAGACTGGCCTCAGAGCAAACTTTCGGTAGAAAGGACGGATTTGTTCTGAGGGAAACTCTGTGTTTATGAAAAATCAGATAGGGGGGATGGATATACAGAGCTTGGAGTTCTGAAACTCTCCTAGCAGAGGTAATGGCTATCAAGAAAATTGTCTTCCAAGTCAAAAACTTCAGGGAACAAGAGGAAGCTGGTTTGAATGGGGGAAGAGTCAAGGACAATAATACCAAATTAAGGTCCCACGGGGGTGGTGGTTCCCTTAAAGGGGGTCTTAACAGGAATGTGCCCCCGAGAAAAGCTTTGTATAGTTTACGGGACATTACATTAGAACCCATATCTCTTACACGGTAGTTAGATACAGCAGCCAATTGTACTCGTATCATGGCTGCCGCTGCACCTTGATTAAAAGTTTCTGTTAAAAATTCTAGGATAGCAGATATAGGAGCTGTAAAGGGATCTATGTGTTTTTTGTCAGCACAACAAGAAAATATTTTCCATTTCCTTGTATAGAGTTTCCTGGATGCATTCTTGTGCGATTAAACCAGAATGGGTTTCACTGCCAGGGATAGTTCTGGAAGCCTGGCTAGGATGAGAAGTGGAGTAGCCAAGCTGTCAGCTTGAGGCTTTGAAGCAAGGGATGAAGTGTTCTTGACTGATGAGTTAAAAGATCCGGTACTGGGTCCAGAATCCAAGGCTCCTCTTGCAGATGGGGCCAAAGAAAGGGGAACCATATCTGACAAGGCCAGTAAGGAGCAATGACAATTAGCCTGAGACTCAACAATTTGGCTTTCTGGAGAACCTTAGGGATTAATGGAAATGGGGGGAAGGCATACAGAAGTCCCAGGGGCCAATCGTAAGTGCATCCCTTGGTGACTCCCCCGGAGGGGGAATTAGGGCAAAGTAGATGCTGCATTTGGAACTGATGGGCATGGCAAAAAGGTCACAGCAAACCTGGCCCCACTTGCGAAAAATTTGGTTCGGAACTTCCTGATTCAGGGACCACTCATGAAGCATAAAAAATAGCTCTGCTCAGCTTGTCTGCTATTACGTTGGATTTCCCCAGAATGTGCATAGCAGTCAGAAAGTGTTGAGAAGAAATCGCTCATTGTCAAACTTTTTGAGACTCCCGACTGAGGCAATATGATCTGGTTCCCCCTTGTTTGTTGATGTACCGCACCACTGACATATTGTCAGTTTGTATTGCAATAGTCCCTATTGGAAGACAGTTCTGGAATGGTTGCAATGCCAGAAGCACCGCTCTCAGCTCTAGGACATTGATGTGCAAGTGGTACTCATGTTCCTGCCAGATCCCTTGGACAGTCTGCCCTGGATAATGCCCCCCCCCCACCCAATCTGGGAAGCATCTGTGGTCAGTGTAGCTACAGGCTGGGGGAGAACAAATGGTCTACCTATCGTTACCTGAGTGGACTGAAGCCAGCATTGTAAGTCCCTCTTGTAGGTGTTCATAATGAGAATCTTGTGTGACATGGGCAATTCCTGCATGGACCACTGAGCGAAGAGTAGCCATTGTAATATTCTCATGTGAAGACATGCCAGTGGAACTAGTGTTATTGCAGCCGCCATTGAACCCAGGACCTTGAGGACAAATTTTGCTTGTACTTTTTTTATTCCTGAGCAATATCGACACTTGACGGCGTAATGTTTCAACTCTTTTGTGTGGAAGTTTTGCCACCATGTCTTTTGTGTTTAAGTCTACCCCCTATAAAGGTAATACGCTGTGATGGCAACAATTTCCCTAAATTTATAGTAATGCCCAGCTCTGAGCAGAGATGACTGGTGGTGTCTCTTGTCCTGGTTAGTAGATGCTCGGTGGTGGCAGTCAGGAGCCAGTCGTCCAAGTATGGAAACACTCAGAATCCTTGTCGCCTCAGGTGAGCTGTAACTACTGCCATGCATTTGGTAAACACTCTGGGGGCTGTAGTGAGACCAAAGGACAGAGCTCTGAAATGGTAATGACTGGCTACCAGCCGGAAGCGTAAATATATTCTGGATCTCCAGTCCATCTTGATGTGGTGGTACGCATCCTGAAGATCTATTGAGCACATCCAATTATCTTGACCCAGAAAGGGGAGTATAGACTGCAGTGTTACCATCCGGAATTTCGTTTTCTTCACCGACTTGTTCAGTCTGCGAGGTCCAAAACTGGTCTCCAGCTCCCTATCTTTTTTGGAACTAAAAAGAACCTTGAGTAAATTCCGGATCCTATTTGGTCTGTGGGGACTTTTTGGATGACTTTTTTTTCTAGCAACCTGTGAATTTCTACGGTTGCTTGATCCCTTTGACCCAGTGGTATGTCTGGGATAGATTTTGATGGAAGGGGTGGACAGAAGAAAGGAATGTTGTATCCCCTGGATATGATGGACTGTACCCATTTGTTTTGAGTCAAGTCTAGCCAGGCTTTTGGTTAAAGTGATAATCTTCCCCTGACTGCCTCCTGAGGTGGACAGATGGACCTCCTTTCAGGAGCGCTGGAAGGATTGACCTGAGAATGTATCCCTGTCACCCTGGTTCTGCGGACCCCCTCTCACATGAGGATGGCATCTTCCGTTATTTCCCCTTCTGCCCCTAGGGTAAAAATCACCATGAGTGTCTGGCGAGGCTCCCTTGGATTTCCAGAACCACATTTTCCCGCTCTTTTGACCTCTGGGATAAGGTCTAGTAGGGGAGGAAAAACATACTCCCACGGCAGAGAAAGTTTTGCCATCCTGCTCGCTCCTGGTGAGAGTCTCTTTTATTTTTGGCCAGAACAAGAACGAGTCATCAAATGGGCGTCAATAAAGGAAGACTTAAAGGGTTCAGCAAACTCACAAAGACGCATCCAGGAATGTCTCCTCAGAGCTATTCCTGTGCCTGCTGACTTGCTCGTTCCATCGGCTGTGTAAGAAATGAGGTGCATTGGAGGAGTTAGTAATGGAAGTTAAGGTCGCAAGCTGAGAGTTTATCTTGTCAGATACTCCCTGGGCTGTAGCACCTTGTAGGGTATCTGCTAGCTCCTTGAGAAGATCCCTCTGAAGACGAGTGAAATGGGAGAAGTAATTCAGCGACAGAAGGGTAAAGGCCACTGATGAGAACATAATGCTTCCAGTATCTGTCCATCGTTTGAGACTCTTTATTCGGAGACTGGACAGATGCAGAAGTCTCGGCTAATTCTTTCTTGGTGGCTGCCATCACCA
This sequence comes from Protopterus annectens, assembly GCF_019279795.1. Classification (NCBI taxonomy): domain Eukaryota; kingdom Metazoa; phylum Chordata; order Ceratodontiformes; family Protopteridae; genus Protopterus; species Protopterus annectens. The sequence continues at coordinate 1,156,989,293 of NC_056737.1, forward strand.
CCATAGCATCTACTGGGACACCTTTTGTCAAAAACTGTTTATCCTCTGGGGCTGTGATAAATTTGTTGGACCTCCTCGGAACAGGCTCCACCGACTCTGGAGAGCACCACACCTTTTGACTGACTACCCCCAGAAGCTGGTCAAAAGCTGGAGACACCCAAGAGGTGAAGGGTCAAGAACCAAATGCCTCCAGGTATACCGACTCATCTTCAAAAGGGGAAAGGGTTTTTTAGCCACCTCTCTGTTTCAGTATCTCTAAGATGTCTGAAAAGGAGACATCTTCAGAGGGTGACCTTGGGGACCCTTCTGAATCCTCTAAGTCGGTATCTGAAGTGACAGACTCAGGGGAGTCTATGTGTTTCCTCTTGCACATTTTCTTCTGAGGGACCTCCTCGGGGAGGATGCTCCAGAGAGGTTTCAGAAGAGATGGTATCACGTAATGGGTGTTCCTGGGGCATTGGTTCTCTACGCTGGGGTTGGAGGGGTGGTGTAGAGGTTGACACTGGACCCTTGGGGGGAAGAACAGATGGAGCCAAGGGTGGAGCAGACTCAGAGGAAAGCATGCTCATCACCTTGAAGGTACCACAATCCTGGGTTGAGAGCCTCCTTCTCCGAGGAGCCAGGAGATCTCCCTCACACCAAGGAGGATGGCTCCAGGGCCGATGTAGGTGCCGAACTGATCTGCACCAAAGCCCCGAGTGGGACAGTCGGATCTGACAAGGGTCTGGTTCGACTCTTCCTTCCCCAGAACCGACGGGGGAGTTCTGGCCCTCAGACCCTTCCATGGAAGAAAACATAGAAGTGGTCAAAGCAGAGATCAGCTCTGAAACTCCAGGAATGGCTTTCGGGTCCGAAGGTTCCACCACTATGACTTCCAGGCATCCTGGCTCTGAACTCGGCTGAGTCGGAGGAGGAACCTAAGGTAAAGAATCTATTGGAGTCAGCTCCATTACCATCTGGGCTGGGCAGAATTTTGGCCAAGGCCGGTGTACGGAGCAACCTTCTAACCACCCGTTCCACATCATCATCCAAGAGGCTCCTGGATGATCGAGAGGAATGGGAAGGCTTGTGGCTACCTGCCACCAAATGTAGCAAAGGAGATTGCGGCACCAAACGGATTGGGTCTAGGGACAGTAACTGGCTCCTTTTTCAACTGCTCGATGGTTCTGACACTACCCTTGAAACTGACGTAGCTTTTTCCTTCTCGGAACTAACAGACTTCGGTTCCGAAGAACTCGATTTTTCAAGTCTTTTCGACAGCTCAGAAACCGGAGCCGAAGAAGTTGTGGGTGATTTCTCGGCAGGTTTGGAGGCCTGAGTTCCTTCATGAGCTGAATCAAAGGGCCCCTTCAACAAACCCCTAAGAATGAGTTTATTCTTCTGCTCCTACAGGACCCTTGAGCTAAACCCATGACGGATCGAACAGGAATCCTGCAGGTGGACGGCACGGCACCTAAGCAATACACACAACGGGTGTGACCGTCAGTAAGTGACATCTTTTGTGAGCACGAGTCACACTTTTTAAATCCTAACTGTTTAGTCTCCTTTGACATCCTGACTATAACAGATTAATACACTCAAAAGCAGTAACGTAATTAGCTTACCACAAAACACTATTAATATAACTATGCAACCAACTAGCAAATAATTAACAATCGGGAGAATAAACAAACTTTTTTTTTTTTGAGGAAAATTAAAAAAGTGAGTTGAATAAAGTTAGAGTAGGGTCTCTAACTTAAATGATGCACTCCTCCAACTAAGGAGATGCCTCTAACTTAAACAGCGAAAGGGGGAAGAAGGTGGAGCCCTCTAAAACAGGCTAAGGAGAGAAAGGAAGGAAATCCTCTAACTTAAACGGATTCCTCAGGAGGCAGTGCTAGATATTAGGCCTAAAGGAAGGATGACGGCCAAGTTAAAGTCAAGAGGGGAGATTGAAAAGACTCTTCTGACAAAAAGAGGTTACACATTTTAATTGTATTTAATTTGTGTTGCATTGAATATTAACTGAACTGGAAGTTTTGACTCTGTTTTTTCAGATAGTTCCCTAACCACCCTCCCTGGTTTTGTTTTGGTGTTAATATCGCTGGCTTTGAAACTGCCCGCCCCTCTTGTAAATTTGTGTTTGGATACTCCTTCTGGGCCCATCTCATTTGCTCACTCAGCTGAGTGCAGTGAGATCATATTCTGATTTCAGGCACTCCTACTGTGTACAAAGAAAGCATCTGGGAAAGAAAAAAAAATTAAGCTTGTTTCCTGCCTTTCCTGTAAGTGGTCAAGACTGAAAAAAAATTAAGCTTGTTTCCTGCCTTTCCTGTAAGTGGTCAAGACTGTTTGTAGGCCTCTGAGCCCCCAGGCTGTGTTGGAGGGAAGCCTTCTAGCTTAATTTTGTTTCTTAGAACTAGCCAGTTTTCTAGTTTCAGCACTCACATCTGTTTCTTTGAACTTAGCACTTGTTCAGAACTCGTTGTAAGCACTAAATAAGCTGCAAATTACTACATCATCAACTTTCCTCACTTGTCTAGAGGAAAGCTGTTTTTAGTACTTAATAAATAAGCACCTATCCAGGCATGTCTAAGGGTCAGCTCCCGGTGATTTCTCCTGTCAACCTGATGAATCTGGGCATCTTGGGGCAATGCAACAATTGCCTCATGTACACAGACAACCCTCTCCTCCTACCGCCCAACACTACAACCTGTGAGAGATGCACTTATATAGCCAAACTGGAAGCAAAACTCTCTTCACCCAAGACTGGACTAGACAGTCAAGAGGAGAAGGCAAACACTTGCACCACGCCACACTCATCACATAGTCCCTCAAAACCTACACCACCAAAACACACACATAGAAACACAAAACACATGCCTACATTCGTGGAGGCTCTCAATAAAAACCTGCCCAAGCATCAGGGACCTCCAAAGCAGAAATGCAAGCAAACTCCACCCCCCAACACAACCCAAATGACACACAGCCCACAAACTCAGTGTGCCACTCAACCACAGCCCATAAGGTATAACAACGCACCCAACACTCTAGTCATAGGTGACTCTATAGTCAGGCACACTGATGTTCCACTCACCAGGCTAAACAAGGAGAAAAAGTTACTGTCAGCTGCCTGTCAGGTGCCAGGATCCGCCACATAACGCACGCACTCAGGTCACTTCACAGCAAGTACAAATATGACACTGTCATTGTCCATGTTGGTGTGAATGACCTGAGACGTACCTCCCTGGACTACATGAAAAAGAGACCTGGAGGAGCTGTCCGATCTTGTAGCCTAGGCTGGTATGATCCTAGCCCTGAATAGCATCCTGCCATCACCCAGAATGATACCACAGTACAAGGACAAAATGATTGACTTCAACAACTGGCTAAGCTTCGGTGTCATTCTAAGGGGATCCAGTATTTGTCTGCCTGGGACGACATGATCGACAGACCACGATGCTTTGCCAGAGACAGCCTGCACCTGTCGCCCTTGGGATTCTGGATACTGGCTAAGACTCTTGCCACCCATATAGTGCCTTTTTTAGGCAAGGTTCAAATGACAAATTCACCACTGTAACAGGTACAAGCAAGCAAAATCTGAGGGAAATGCTACTCAATGCTAGAAGTCTAAACCTCAAAATGCACTCACTCGAGGCACTCCTTAAAATGGAGAACATCGACATCTGTGCAGTGACAGAGACCTGGTTCAAAGCTCCAGAGAGCACCCCTGCGTTACCAGACTATAATTCATACCACACTTTTCGGCCACCTAACCCGGAACAAAGCACTAAAGGTGGAGGGGTGTCCATATTCATTAAGGATATCCACACCTCCAGGCTAGTTGTACACCATAATGCATCTGAGATTATCCAAGTGCAACTAACTCTGGGCAAGACCGCAATCCAAATTGCAGCTTGCTACAGACCCCCCAGCATGCCCCAGGATTCCCACTTCTCATTTCCTGATACACTGGAAAGTATTAGGGTACAACCCAACACCCTAATAATGGGCAATTTCAACTACCCCACCATTAACTGGGAAACTACTCATGTACCAACTCTTTTGCTCAACGTTTTCTGGAATTCATAAATTCCAACACCTTGGATCAACTTATTCACACCCCCACCAGGGGCAGCAATATCCTAGACCTCGTCATTACCAACATGGGCAACCGGTATTCCACACCAGAGGTCAATTCCTCGTTGGTCAGATCCGACCACAAGCTAATCACCCTAGACATCCACATCTCGCCCCCACCCCCAATTAGGGAAACCACCGTAAAAAACTTTTCCAAAGCCAACTTCACACTTCTTAAGACAGAAGTGGCAAATTTCATGACACCCATGCAGAAGGACAATAGAGGTACAACTGCTGAATCCTACACAAATGCACTTTATAAGCACATACACGAGTGCATGGATCATGCTATCCCTAATAGAACCAAGATGCTATCCTCCAAAAAAAGGAAGCCAATCTGGTGGTCCTCTGCCATAAACAAACTCTACAACAGAAGAAAGACACTGTTGCAAAAAAGAGTAAAATCCCATGACTGGAGGAACTCCCTGGTCAATTTCAGTAAGAAGCTGAGATCCCTCATAAAATACTCCAAAGCTAGTTAAGAAAACAAAATTGCCACTGACTCTAAAGACAACCACAAAGCATTCTATAGCTATGTCAAGAATCCCAATGGCAACACTCAGATATGCTCTGAGTTACAGTACAATGGCACTAAATATACAGAACCAACTGATATTGCCAACATCCTGGCAGATAGGCTCAGTGCTAACTTTACCCCCCTCTCACCCCCTAGAGGGCCCATCTTTATACAGGAAGAATGCAAAGTTCCTGTAGTCCCGGCTGCACAGGTAAAAACACACTCTCCAAAGCCAAGAACAAAGCATCCATGGGACCTGACAATATCCCAGGCTGCGTTCTACATGAACTACAGAATGAACTGGCACCCTACCTACGTACCATGTTCAATCATAGCCTCATCTCAGGCTTTGTGCCCACTGACTGGCACACTGCGACGGTTATCCCATTCCACAAAGGGGGAGCCACGACGGACCCTGGAAACTACCGCCCCATTAGCCTGATGAGCCTGGTCTGCAAGGCCATGGAATGTATCATCATGGAACTCATAAACAAAGGCATTGGTAATCTCCAAACTCTGGACCCTACCCAGTTTGGGTTTGTAAAAGGCAGATCATGTCTCCTAAACCTGACTGACTTCTTTGAAGCAGTCACCAAAGCCACAGATGAGGGAAAGGTGGTTCACACAGCTTATCTAGATCTCGCCAAGGCTTTTGACACCATCCCCCACTCTGGAATTATAGATAAGCTCACTAAACTAGGTATAAATCCCTATGTCACAAGATGGGTTGCCAATTGGCTCATGGACAGAACCCACACTGTGAAAGTAGCAAACTCCAAATCCGACTTCAGACCAGTGACAAGTGGTGTACCACAGGGTTCAGTCCTGGGTCCTCTCCTGTTTGGTATCTACTTCTCTGAAGTACAGGCTAACACAGAAGGCCTTTGGCTAGCAAAGTTTGCAGATGACTGCAAATTAGGAGCCATAATCAAAACTCTTAACGATGTGGACATACTACAAAAGGGCCTCAATGAGACAGATGCCTGGTGTCAAAGCCATGGCCTGAAGCTCAATGCCAAAAAGTGTATTGTCATCCCCTTTGGTAAAAACTCTTTACCCATGAACAACCACATAAGTGGTAGTCTACTTAATGCTGAAAGTGTGATAAGAGACCTTGGGACACAGGTGGACAGTAATCTCTCCTTTGATAATCACATCGCCAGTGGTCAGGAAATCCTTCTACATGGCTCACCTCATCACAAAAGGTTTCTCATCCAGAAAATAAAAAGAGGTCATTGTTCCCCTCTGCTCATCACTCATTAGACCCATTATAGAGTACAATGCCCCTTTTGGTATGTACCTCAAAAGAACATCTACAACAACTGGAAAGGCACAAAAGCAGTCCGGACAAGCACCGTAAAGCCCAAAAAAATGTTAAAGTCCTTATGGTGAAGGCTGTTTGCAATACAAGCTGTAACACTGAAATTGAAATCCACTTGCACGTATAAAGCCACACTGAAGTCGGAAAAAACTTAAACCTTAACGCACTTTATTGTTAAAACAAGCGTTTTCGCTGTGGTTAAAACTACAGCTTCATCAGAGGCAAAAGTATATATTTACTTTTTTACAAACACTTTTCTATATACTTTTTTACAAACACTTTTCTATAAACATTTTTTATATGCAGAACTGTTATGCATTGTTTTTAGACTGCTTTTATTGTGTACATATTTCTTACACACTTTCATGCTTTTAATGCACATTTGCTTGGTGTATGAATGTAACAAACTGCTGATGCATCAATGTTTTATGGTTTCCAACTGTTTTAATAGTATGAAACTACATACTTTTGAGAATGCTCCTAAACAGAGCTTTCATTCCCTGAATTTACTTTTGCAAGAAATGCTGCTAACATGCCTTCATTGTGATTGCATTACTAATTAAGGCGTGGGTGTGTTGCATAAAAACTTGACTCTGACACTGCATTTTACTTTTGCCTCTGATGAAGCTGTAGTTTTAACCACAGCGAAAATGCTTGTTTTAACAATAAAGTGCGTTAAGGTTTAAGTTTTTTCCGACTTCAGTGTGGCTTTATACGTGCAATTGGATTTCAATTTCAGTGTTACAGCTTGTATTGCAAACAGCCTTCACCATAAGGACTTTAACATTTTTTTGGGCTTTACGGTGCTTGTCCGGACTGCTTTTGTGCATTTTACTGGTTTCCGTTTGTCTGCTTTAACAACTGGAAAGGCCAAAGAAATACCTCACAAAGAGGATTACTGGCCTCAAACAGATGCCCTACGCAGACCGTCTCAAAAAACTCCAGCTTTACTCCGTCGCATATCGCCTACTCTGAGGTGATCTCTGCCTAACATATAAAGCTATGTCAAACCCAGAGCTGTTGGATATGCTTCACTTAAAGAAATCGCAATCCCTCTGAGCTACATGCTCTAGGGACCTAAACCTTGTCACCACAATAAACAGAACATGCTGGAGGGATAGATTCCTGTCCCACAGACTTCCCATACCCTGGAACAGACTACCTATCTTTGTCAAACAGAGCTCCTCGTTAGCACTCTTCAAGAAAAAGTCTTGATGATTGGATGGGAAATAGGAAATTCACCCCAGGGATTACTTTTGTGGGTCTGCTTGACAGGGGCACAGGAAAATAATTTTCTTGGGTGGCGAAAGCCAGGGAACCTTTTTGGCGAGGCTTATATAGGCCCTAGGGCTAATAGCCTAGTATCTACCTATGAACATATGAACAAGACAAGGTAATATCAAGCAGGTATCCTATAGTAAATATTTGCTAATATATTGAAACAAAAAGGAGTTCACTTAGTCTGAGCCAGCAAAAAGCAATCCCGAAGCTGCAAGCGGCAAACGAGATCTGGGGAACGACCGCTAGGCATCTTGGGATAGGTTATAGTCTCAAGCCAGTGAAAGCTCTCGAGCTTTAATATGCGGCCGTGTCGAACCCAACCAGCAAGAATGAAGGCGAGATAGGACAACATAACACTGGACGTTAACAAAGTTGAGGAAATATAGAAAGTTTTTTTTTTTAATTATAGAGTTAGAAGTTAAATATGGTCCTCTAACTTAAGTGAACATTGGAAAATGAAAGCTTAGAAGAGGGAACAACACTCGCACAGGCAGACAAAACATCCTCTAGCTTAGACATAAAGAAGGGTAATGAAATTGCTAACTTATTATTAGAATAAAAACTAGATAGGAATATACAAATAATATATAAATAAACTTTCACTTAGCCCAGAGCTTCCTGGAAGGACCACATATTTCGCTGAGCTGCAAACGAGATCTGAGCGTTTAGGGTACTGCATTATGGGTAAGGCAGAATGCCCACGAGCTTTGCTGAAGGCCTTGAGATTTTGAAAAAGGCCGAAATGGATCAGATCCAACCCACAAGTGAGAATAAAGGCTAGACTGACAACACTACATCGATGGATCCATGTTGTCTTCTTTTCATTTGGTTTAACGTGTGGGTTGAGAAATCCGTTAGACCCAACTTCGGTGCCTTGTATAAATGCTTTGGATCTGAGAGTTCTGACACCTCCACTGTCCACAGTTCTGCCAGATCTCCTTTGCTTCCTGTGTAAATCAGATGCGTGGACCAAGGGATCTACTGTTGTTCAAAAAAGTGAATGCCTTTTCTACCTCTTCCTCCTTAAATAACTTTGTAGTAGAGGTAGAATTTAGTGTACCGCTACAGATTAGGGTGTTCTTTGCAGGTGTTGAGTATAGTTTTTTCTTCTGTGTGTGCATTTGCATGTGTTCACGCTCACAGTATCTCTAGCTTTACATTACAGTATTTTCTTCTTAGATAATACATTTCTAGTTAATTTTGCTATTTAGTTCTGATGTCCTCAGGTTTTAAAAAGTGCTCTTCCTGCAGACATAAAAAATTCCCTGCCCAGACCCACACTCGCTGTGCATACTGTTTAAGGTCCTCTCATCTTCAAGATTCATGTTCCATCTGTGCTGCCTTTGGCACTAGAGCTTCAAGGGAGTATAAAAAAAATAATTTTGAAAGGCCTTCTTCCTGCCCAGACAGGGTCCAAGATGTCCTCAGACCTGAAGGTGTCCCCTTCTTCCCCTTCCTCCAACAAGAGGAGACAAAGAATGAGAGATCCAATGAGAGAAAGAAAGAAAGAAAGAAAGAAAGAAAGAAAGAAAGAAAGAAAGAAAGAAAGAAAGAAAGAGAGAGAAAATCAAAGGACAAGATGTCTGATGATTTTAGGAGAAAGATAAGAAAAGGTCTCCTGACCTCACAGCTATTGTGAGTTTGGCACGAAAGGTACCTTGACAGTCACATCCTAACTCTGCCTCTTAAGTTGTTCTTTACTCCAGCACCAATCAATCCCAGGATTCATTTTCTAATTTTACAGAAAATCCTATCAAAGCCTGTTTCAATAGCATCTTCCTTCAGATTTGGCTGATCTACTAGAAGTCTCATGGAGTTCGAAGTTGTCCAAATGATGATGAAGTTTTTGAAGACTCAGATTCATATGGGTGGAGTCCTCCCAGCTCAGCCCCTGAGGAAGGATTTCAGATTGGTCCTTTCAACCCTGACTGTTCAGTCTTCTCAGCTTCCTACTCTGTCCCCATTCCAGGAGGTGGTGTACATCTGATCCAGCCCTCCCATGGTACCAATGTTACAGTCAACATCACTCGAAACTTCAGCTTTGACATCCTCCCTCACTCACTCAACTCCAATGCTTTCGGGTCCAGCATAGTCCTGCAGCCAGAGCATCAGTGTTAGGGCTCCAGTGGTAAAGCTGACTGAGACTTTTGGAGATGTCGCTGCCACTCAGACCCTCGGCATTAGATGGCTCAGTTCTGAGGTCCTCTTCAGGGACTTCAGCCATTGGATTTGAGAGGGCTTCTGTCCTTTCTAATTTGGCAGACTTTTCTTTGGGTCTGATGGCTGAGTCAGCTTTTGAAACTGTGGTGAGGGCCTTGGGTGTCCCAAGACATCTGGTATGCTCACAGAGTTTGGACCCATCCAAACTCCTTCTAAAGACTATACCCTCCTCCTCTCATTCTGGTATGTAGGGACAGATGTATCCATTAGACTATGAGATTACTTGACCCTCGAGTCCCTCATCTGATTCCAATGAATCTCCATTGGGAGTCCCTAGGCACATTCCTCACAAAAGGACTTGTAAAAGGAAGCATACTGACTCATCTCCTGAGTCTGTTACCACAGACACGATTTAGATGAGGGAGAATAATTGCCAAGATCCCCCACTGAAGACATCTCCTTCAGAAATATCCTAAAATTGATGAAACAGCATGGGGGATGGTCCATCGAAGCTCCTTCTTCTGATGAGTTAAGTGTTTCCTGAAGCCTTTAGAGTCAGCTCGTCAGCATCCTTAGTGGTTTTCCCTCCCAACACTTTAGTTGACCTTATCACTCAAAAAGCTTGGAGGGAATCTGATGTGGCAGAGCCCATCCCTTTAAAAAAAAAAAAAAAAAAAAAAAGGCATAATTTTAGCTGCTCCCAACGACAGGAAAATTTGGGCCAAGGGACCCCCTGTGGATGCCATGGCAGTAACAGCAGTTACTAAAAAGGAGAGGTCCTCTGTTCATCCCTCTACCAGGGAGTCTAGGGTACTGAACAGATTGGGGAAATGAATACACACCAGTCATTTTCTCCATTTGTGTGTTGAATTATATGGTCCTCTTGACACTTTCCACAGAAATTTGATTTAAAAAACTTTTAAAATGTCTGGTGGGTACTTTACAGATGGATGTCCAAGCAAGTGTGGAGTCCCAGTTGTCTACCCTACAATCCACATCGAATGTAGCCATGAGACTGCTTTCTAATGCAGAGGGTGCAGCCCATGCAGCTGTTACTGGTTTTATGATGCACTGTCATGCCTGTATGTGGCTGTGTGATTTTGTGGAAAGCTTCAAAACGCCCTTCATTAACACCCCATATGATGGCTCCACTTTGTTTGGACCCAAGGCCAAGGAAACGCTCAACAGAAGTGAAGAGGACAGTAAGACATGGTCTGCCATTGGAATCTGTTTTTTCAGCCCCTCATAGATCCTTCTCCAGGAATCAAAGAGGGGAAGAAAAATGTGGTTCAAAATAATTACAAGGTTTTTACCAGAACACTTCTGGGGATATGCCTGCCAGAAGCAGAGGTGGAGGCAATTTCATAGGACGTCACCCCATAGGCAGAGACAATCTGCAGAATCAAGGTTTCCATTGTCCATTCACAGAGAAACCTTACTAGCATCCCAGAATGCTTGCCCAACTGCTGCACTCTGGAGTCAGTCAAGGGATATTTCGACATACACCGTCTAGCCTGGCAAAACATTACTCGAGATTCATGGGTGCTAAGGATCATCTCCAGAGGTTATACAATACCCCTTTTAGAAAATCCAAGAATAAAACAAAGGATTTCCAACATTCCATGCAATTACTTGGAATCTGCAGCAACAGTGATTCAGAAGTTGCTGCTCAAAAAGAGTCGTCTAACAACATATGCAAGACTGCTCTTAACTCCAAGTCACTGATGAGAAGGTTGGCCTCTAATGGAAACAGTAGATGTTCGAATGATCACTGCTGCAGTATCCTAAGCTATAGGTTATATCCCGCAAAGATATAACAGCCAGCCAACTTCCAAAGCTTTGGGGTACCCTCCTCCCACCCAAACCATTAGTCAGCTTGAGATGAGCTGACTAAAAAGACAGATTTTTGGCACCAAGCGCTTCAGAGCTTTCATGTCAGGCAAAAAGAGGCTGAGGCCTGAAAGGACAATGGTACGAACAAAAAATATATATAAAAGTCCACACTCTGGCAATAACAACCCACCAAGGAACAAGGGGTGTAGAGGGAGGGATTGACTACTGCAGCAGTGATCATTCAAACATCTACTGTTATGGTAAGGCTACTTACAAAACTGTACTATATTCCACATATTGATCACTGCTGCAGTAACCCAAGCTATATGGGTAGATTACCACAGCTTAAAATTTTGGAAGGTGGAAGGAGAAGAGTCCAAGAGCCCCTGGAGAATGGTCCAAGCAAAGCATGATCTAGACCTAGAGAAGGAATAAAGCTTATATGCTTTTGTGCTTTGTTTTGTTGTGGTGAATATAACAAAAGGTAATGACTTAAGACAACCATTTGGAAAAAAGTCTTACCATCACAAGAAATGAACAATTGACCCAAAGATGTGAAAGATTCAGTCCTATCAAGATAGTAACAGAGTTGTCTGTGGACATCCAAGATATTGAGTATCCTCCCTCATTTTTAGGTTCTGGAAAGAAAACTGGAAGATGGACAATTTGGTTCAAAGTAAACTCACATACCACTTTAGGCATAAAAGAAGGATTATTTCTCAAATAAACTCTGTCCCTGTGAAAAATGATGTAGGACTGACTAACCATAAGGGCATGCAACTCAGATTGCTTTCTTGTAGAAGTCACAGGAATCAGTAAACTGTTTCCCATGCTAAGAATCTGAAGTCAGCCACTATGTTCTTTGTATTGATCACTGCTGCAGTAGCCAAAGCTATAAGGGTAGATTACCTCAGCTTACAAATTTCGGAAGGTGGAAGGAAAAGACTCCAGGAGCCTCTGGAGAATGGTCCTAGCAAAGCCTGATCTAGACTAGAGAAGGAATCAAGCTTATATGCTTTGTAAAAGTCTGCACAGAGGACCAAGTTGCTGCTTCTACAATATTTCCAGAGTCTCTTTCCAAAAAGCCATACATGAAGCCAAAGCTGTGGTAAAGTGAGCCTCTGCCTGGAAAAGTGTTAATAGAATGGATAGAACAAAGGCTAATAGTCTTAAATAGTCCTTTGGAAATAGTCTGCTTGGTTATACATTCCTTCTTACCTTCATAAGAATTGAACTGATCAAAATTTATGAAAGATTTTGTTGTTAACTGTTAAGATTTTACCTCTGTGGACATCCAAGCTATAGGTTCATAGGTAGGTACTAGGCTATCTGCCCGAAGGCATTTATAAGCCTAGCTGGAATGTGTTGCTTATGCCACCCCCCCTTAGATTAGTTCCCTGTGCCTCTGTCCAGCAGAGCCATTGAAGTGATCCCCGGGGTATACTTTCTGTTTCCCATCCACTCGTCAAGGTTTCTCTTGAAGAGGGCTAGCGAGGAGCTCTGCCTAATGTAGATTGGAATCTTGTTCCAGAGCATGGGAAGTCTCTGGGACAGGAATCTATCCCTCCAGCACACCCTATTTATTGTTGTGGTGAGGTTTAGATCCCTAGAGCGTGTGGCTCGAGGGGATATGTTTTTTTTTTAGGTGGAGCATGTCTATCAATTTTGGGTTGGACATGGCCTTGTATGTCAGGCAGAGATCACCTCTGAGTAGGCAGTGTGCAACCAAGTACAGCTGGAGTTTCTTCAGTCGAGATGCACAGGGCATCTGTTTGAGGCCAGTGATCCTCTTGGTGAGGTACTTCTGTGGTCTTTCCAGAAGTTGCAGGTGTCTTGTAAGGTACAGCCCAAATGGGCATTGTACTCTATGATGGGTCTGATGAGTGATGTGTAGAGGGGCACAATGACCTCTTTTGATCTGGATGCAAACCCTTTGTGATTAGGTGGGCCACATAGAAGGATTTTCTAACCACTTTGGCAATGTGATGGTCAAAGGAGAGGTTACTATCTACTTGGGTCCCCAGATCCCTTATTACATCTTCCGTATTTAGGGGACTGCCACCTATGTGGTAGTTTGTAGGTACTATGTTTTTTTCCAAAGGGGCTGACATTGCACTTTTTAGCATTTAGCTTGAGGCCATAGTTTTGACACCAGTTCTGTCTCAGTGAGACCCTTTTGGAGGATGTTGTGTCAGCCGGAGAGTCAATTATAGCTCCAAGTTTGCAGTCATCTGCGAACTTGGTCAGTCATAATCCTCCTGTGCTAGCTTGTACCTCTGAGAATATATGCCAAACAGGAGGAGTCCTAGGACTGAGCCCTGGAGAACACCACTTGTAACTGATTTAGAGTCAGACCTAGCTCCCGCAACTCTTACCATGTGGGTTCTGTCCATGAGGCAGTTGGCAACCCATCTCGTGATGTAGGAGTTTATGTTCAGGCTGGTGAGCTGGTCTATAATACCAGAACGGGGAATGGTGTTGAAGGCATTTGCGAGGTCTAGGTAGGCTGTGTGGACCACCTTTCCCTCGTCTATAGCCTTGGTAACTGTCTCAAAAAAGTCTGCCAGGTTTAGGAGGCATGATCTGCCCTTAAAAAAGCTGAACTGGGTAGGGTCCAGTGTCTCTGTTAATGAGATCCAAGATGATGCACTCCATAGCCTTGCAGACCAAGCTAGTCAGGCTTATAGGGTGATAGTTCCTGGAGTCTGTTGTGGCTCCACCTTTGTGGAGTGGAAAAACTGTTGCTGTGCACCACTCTATGGGCACGTAGCCTGTAGAGAGGCTGAGTTTGAGCAGTGTGTTTAGGTGAGGGGTTAGTTCATCTTTGAGCTCGTGTAGGATGCAGCCTGGGACACCATCCGGTCTCATTGATACTGTGTTTTTGGCTTTGGAGAGGGCTGTTTTAACCTGAGTGTCTGTGATTTCAGGGGCACTACATTTTTCTGGTATGGTTATGGGCCCTTTTGGGGGTGAGAGGGGAGTGAAGTTTGCACTGAACCCGTCTGCCAGGATGTTGGCAATATCAGTTGGTTCAGTGTATTTTGTGCCATTCTGCACTAACTCCGAGCAGATCTGAGAATTTCCACTTAGATTGTTGACAAAGCTAAAGAATGCCTTGTGGTTATCTTTGGAGTCCTTGGCAATTTTTCTTTCGAAGCTAGCCTTGGATGATTTTACGAGGGATCATAGTTTCCTTCTGATGCTGATCAGGGATGACTTCCCTTTCTGTACTAGTTTCCTCCTTCTATTGTATAGCTTGTTTATGACAGGGGTCCACCAGACTGGTTTCCTTTTCTTGAAGGAGTGAGTCTTGATTTTGCTTGGGATAGCACGATCCATGCATTCATGTAGGCGCCCGTAGAGTGCATTTGTAAAGGATTTTTCAGCTTGGACAGTGTTATCCTTTAGCATGGGGGCTGTGAAACTTTCCACTTTGGTCTTAAGTAACATGAAGTTTGCTTTTGAAATGTTTTTCACTGTGGTTTCTTTGACCATGGGTGGGGGCGGAATGTGGATATCCAGAATGACTAGTTTATGGTCAGATCTAACCAGAGAGGGGTTGACCTCCAGTGTGGAACACCGGTCGCCCATGTTGTTAATGACCAGGTCCAATATGTTGTCAGCTCTGGTGGGGTGTTGACCAGTTGCTTCAGGGGGTTAGAGTTTATAAATTCTAGGAAATGTTGGGCAAGGGAGTTAGTACTTGAGTAGTTCTCCCAGTTAATGTTTGGGTAATTGAAATAACCCAATATCAGGGTGTATGAAGTACTTCTTTTTTGGGTTTGGGGAAAACAACATGGAGATGGACAGATTGGCTTAAAGTTAACTTGGGTACCACTTTAAGCACAAAATGATTAGTTTTCAAGGAAACTCTGCCTATGTATAGGTTTGAGATAGGGTTGACCTACCATAAGAGCTTCCAACTCAGACATTCTCCTTGCAGAGGTCAGAGCAATAAGTAAAACAGGTTTCCATGCTAAGAACCTCAAGTCAGTCAGATGAGCTGGTTAAAATGGAGCAAGTGCTTGTTTCTCTAAATTAATATCCCAAGGAGGAGACACTGTTTTGGGAGGTTTCTTATATAGCACCCCTTTCAAAAAACATCTTCATACGACACTGCATTGAAAGAGGGGGATATATATTGACAGACATGCAGAAATGACTAACAAATGAACCTTGATAGAGTAGTTAAGGCAGGCCTAGGAAAGTAACTCACACAAGTACTGTAACCAAAGACACACTAACTCTGAATAAGTGTTGATTGTTTTGTTAGCATTAATTAGAAAACCTTTCCTTTTGCTTATATATAATTTTCTAGTAGCAGGCCTTCTCGTCTCCATTAGTACCTGCTGCACATCCTTGGGGGAAAAAGATGCCTAAAATGTAATCAGACCCTATTATCCATGTGGTCAGATGTAGTTGTTTAGAGTCAGGGTGTATAAAACACCCCCATCATGTGTCAATTGGCTCAGTCTGTGAGGAAGATTGTGGAAAATACCCCTGGCCAATTCCAAAAGATTGGTGAACCACTGTTGACTAGGCTAGAAGGGAGTCACCACAATGATCTTTGGGGAGTCCTTCTGAATCTTCAGAAATACTCTGAATATTTGTCGAAAAGCATACAGTAACATTCCTGTCCAGGGAAAAGAAAAGGAATCTGTCTTCCAGGCCTTTTTGGAGTTTTACCAGCTGATTGTTTAGAGAGCAGTCAAAAAGGTGAACCTGAGGAATTCCCCACAGAAGGATCAAATCTTGGAAGACCTCCTGATTCAGTTTCCACTTGTGAGCATCTGTCTAGGTCCTGTGAAGCTTGTCTGCCAAATAATTTTGCACCAGTGGAATGTAAGGTGCATGAAGATTGAGATTGTACTGTAAAGCTACACAGGTTCATAGGTTGGTACTAGGCTATCGACCCTAGGGCCTATATAAGCCTAGCCAAACAATTTCCCGGATATTTCTACCCACAATATTTAATTCCTATGCCAACATGGCTAGTGTGCAATGGGGTTAAAGATTTGATCTCCTCTTGCTTGTTTAACAAAGATGATTCAGAAAGCTGAGAGACTCTATAAGAACTAGCATCTTTTTAATGTTTATGTGCTTTGGCCTATCTGCCTTGTCTTAGAGGCCTTGCATGATTAATTCCCTTAACACTGCTCCACAAGCAAAGTCTAAGGTGCCTGTAGTGACGGACTGCTTTGGAACAGAAAGGGAGAATGGGAGACCTGGATTTAGAGATATTTGAGGTCTCCACCAAGTGATTTCCCTTTTCACAAATCCCAGAACTGGAATTTAAAAAGACAATGGGTGTTGATGCTGGGGCCAAAGAAGCTTCAGATACCAATGTATCTTTCTAATGTGGAGTCTTGCAAGAAGTATCATGAGAATCATGGTTGCCAAGAGATCCAGAATCCTGCAGCATTCCCTCACTGAGACAGAAGTCTGAGTGGAAAATCCCTGAAATAGATCTAAATAGAGATATATTTTTTCTGTGGAAGAAAAGCTCTTTGTACGGAGGTGTCCAGCAGGCACCACAAAAACAAAGTCCTGTGTGATGGAGTCAAAAAAGACTTTTGAATGCTTTCTTGCTATCCCAGGTGGTGTAGCAGATCTCTTACCAAAGTGAAAGATTTCTGATACTTTGAAAAAGGCTCTGCAAAGAAAATCAAATCATATAAATATGGGAAAATATGGATACCCTGTAGCCTGTACTGGCTATGACAGAAGCTACACACTTTGTCTGAAATCTGGATGAATAGGAACATGACGATATGCAGCTTTTAAATCTAAGGTTACTAAAAATCTCAAATGTATTTAACATTTGTTTACCGGGAAAGTCTGACTTGGAATAAAGCAAATTTTCAGCAGAGACCCGGGGAGAACCGCTCCAGATGCATGTCTTTGTAACATGGGAGGAAACTGGAGCACCCGGAGGAAACCAACATGAATGCAGGGAGGACATGCAGACTCCGCAGAGGAGGCACTCCAGCCAAAAATCGAACCAGAGAACCTCTTGCTGTGAAGCGACAATGCTACTGCTGCACGAGTGTGCCATCCTAGTGGTGCAGCAGCGATAGTGTTGTTGCCTCACAGCAATGTTCTGGAACAGGAAGGGAGAACAGGAGAAGAAGGGATAACAGGTTGTGAAGTGAAAGCATTTTGAACTTTGGTGACAATCACAAACTGACTCAGGAAAGAAAAATCTAGAACTGGCCTATATGAATTCTCAATCTTTGGCACTGAAGACATTCTTGAATAAAATAATTTCCAGTACTGTGAAGGAGGAACAACTTCTATTACTTCATGAAATGCATATGATGTAGGGCAGGAGGGAAGAAGAGTTTGGTCTGGCACATGAGGAGGAATTCCAAGGAAAGGAGAGATTTCCTCCCACTGCCATTTGTTTTCCAAATGAATCAGATTCCAGACCCATTTGTCTGAAACAGTTATCAAAGACAGACATGGAGAGTCAGACTTCCTGAAAGAGGTAAGGGACTGCCTGTGTGTGTTTGTTTGTTTGTTTGTGGAGGGGGGCAAGGCCCTTTATTCTACCTTGTTAGAATGTCATTTCTTCTGGGCGATTCCTGCTTTCCTTTTGGAACTTCCCTGCCACTTACTTTTTAAATGTCTGCTTACCAGCATTCTGCTGAGACTGTATTTTGCTTCTTGATAAAATGGGACAAGGGAGCAAAAAATCCCTTTGAAAACTTAGAGATTGAGGGCTGAAAATCTGATAGATTTCCTGCAATAGTTTACCTCTCTCATCACACTTTTTAAAAATCTCTGCAGCAGAGGGATCAAAAAACTAAATCTTTATCCAAAGAAAAATTCAAAATCTCATTTTTTTACATCTTCAGTGAAGTTCTGAGAACACAGCCAGACAGACACCCTGAAAACAATACAAGTGGCAACAGCCTTGGAAGCAGTATCTACAGTCATAAACATACTTCAAACAATCAGTAGTGACAGAAGAAACTACTGTGCAAAGCAGATTTTTTATTCACAAGAGGAAAACTGCAGCTAAAACATTCCTCATACTTTCACAGATTGTCAGAATAAACTTCAGCATAAGAGCCAGACATTTTAAAATTCTAAAAATCAAAACTGCAGAATCATAGCCCCCCCCCCCCAAAAAAAAAAAAAAAAAACAATAGCTTTACCATCCTTATCAGAAGGACGAGGATTAGAATTAAAATGCTTGGCAGCAGCTGAATTAACTAAAGCTATAGTTGCTGAGTCAGGCCTGGGATGGATGGATGAAAACTTGAAACATTGAGGAAGTTTGTACATTGTATCTGGTTTCCTAGAGGCAGCAGTCTGGCTGATGGGGAAACCACAGGCTGTGACAAACACATCCTTCAGTGCTGATAGCACTGTGGGGGGGGGGGGGGGTAATGGGTAAGGACTTAGGAAATTCGAGCCATAGCAAATCATAGTACCATAGTAGCCTTTATCATCGCAGCTCCAGTCGGGTACCCCCCCCCCTCAGCAACTGCAACATTGCCAAATAAAACCACTGCTACAGTCAGGTTTTTCCCTACAGCTATTTAAAACCAGGAATAACGCTTTTTAATAAGGATACCTACCAGAAAAGTCTGCATAGGTGACTGGATGCTTACAGTTCTTATTATCAGCAAATCTGGTCCTTTAATAATTATTTTTTAAACATTGTGACTGGTTGTTTACAATTTTTTATAGCAAATCTGGTACTTTTGCTAATTATTTTTTAAACATTGTTTCAGCCAGCGTGCACACCTGCAAGGGCTTCCCACCCCCACCCCAGGTAACTGCAGCTTCATCCTTCACCACTAGGTGGCGAAACTAACAATATACTTGCTTTATGTTGCCCCAAATAAAGCTACCTCCCCAGTGGAATTCCTGTAAAGTAAGACTAACACCATTTACTTCATGTATTTTGTCCCCAAATAGATTTGCCTTCTTTTGTTGATTTACTTACACACCAAGGCCATAAAAGTAGTCTTTCTACAACCATCTGTTTACACCTACCTTTCTGCCTCTGCCTCTTCCTTGCTTTCACTTACCTTACAACTCCAAGGTTTCCACTTGTATTCCTCTCCTCTAACTCCACCATGCACACTGACTAGCCTATATTAGTGGATCATATTGAGCAGCACCATTTTTAAATAGTTATTTTTGGCCAGCTCGTGGTGAGGAAGATCTCCCCAGCCCCTTTTCAGTGTGCATGTCCGCAAGTAAGTGCCTTCAATTGTTTAAGCTATTCTCAAATATTTGTTGTGTGCCTGGGTCAATAAGCATTTTTATGCTTTCCAACTGAAGTACTTAGCTAACTGTATGTAGTTTAGGTAACTAACTGATAGTGGCTGCTTTTTCTACAGAAACTGTTTGCTGTTACATATGCTGTTATGATTACAATGGTCAAGGGGACTAACTGAAGTAGTGACTGCTTTTACTACAGAAACTGTTTGCTATTACATACGTTGTTATGGTTACAATGGTCTAAGGGACTAACTGAAGCAATGACTGCTTTTACTACATAATCTGTTTGCTGTTAAGTATGCTGTGAAGCTTACAATGGATTTTTGGCTGGAGACTTGTGTAATGTGATGCTCCTTAACTGGTTTTGGCTGCTTTGTGTACTTGCTTACAGTATCCTTTCCAGAGTTATTTTTAGAAGCTGCAATTGCACATATTCCATTTACTAAACCAATGTTTTAAGTTGCCAGAGATGGAAACGCTTGTTCCCTGTTGGCAACTGGCAAGCTTCTTCGGCCTCTATTGATCAGTGCTATTCTGTATTGCTTATAATTACAGTTCTGTATAAGTGTGTGTTCTGTGTTATCTTCACATGTTCTAATGAATTACTGCTTACTGCACTGTTATTTTGAGAAATAATGGCTGCCTAAGTATGTGTTTTACTGTTACTATTAAATGATTTCTGCCTGATATCTAATCCACTACAAGCTCTGAGGCCAGCGGTCCGTACATTATGGTCTGCTGAACTTCTGTCAGGAGGTGGGGTTGCAATCTTCTACAAAGAAAATCTAAGCATAGACTACCTACCCATCAAATATCCCTATGATAACAAGTTTGAAGTCCTAGTAACATGGCTCAGAATCAGCCCAAAGAAAAATATTACCATAATAGCCACTTGCATACCTCCCAACAGTACTCCCAGTGCCATTGAGGAACTCACAGCATAGACAGCCTCAATCTACACCCAAGAAACCATTATCACAGGTGACTTCAACTTACCCTGGAACACTTGCACTGGTGAAAACCCCTCCATCTGCATAAATCTGCATGGTTTCTCTATCCGGTTTCCCACTCGAATAGATAAACATAGCAAAAGGGAATGTATCTTAGACTGGTCACTTATTAACAGTACTACCCACAGCTATCTCTCTGGATGCCTTCCAAATAATTTAAGTGACCATAGACCTACTTACTTAATCCATCATCAGCTCAAATCACCAAGAACCACAGTTTACAAAGTTGTACGAAATACCAAAAACTTCTCCAACAAAGCATTCTTAGACATGCTCAGTAAATGTAACTGAGCACCACTCCATCATCTCCAACTCGACCAGGCCGTAACATACTTCAATGACACATTTCTAGCTATTCTAAATAGCTTAGCACCAACTTGTACATGTTGTGTTAAAAATAAGAGATTGCCCTGGATATCAAAAGAAACCATTAGACTTTAAAAACTAAGGGACAAAAACAGATTTCAATCCAGAAAACAAACGACAATAAAACTCTGTTAGCATACCAGCAGATCCGCAAACAAACAAAAAAAATACTCACACTAGACAAAAAACATATACATCTATGCAAAACAAATAGGAAAACAATCCCAAAAAGTTCTGGCAGGCAATTAACTCACTCCTCCACCCAAGTAAAGCCACAACCCTACAACTAATAACCAAAGCGTGAGTATTATTGCCTCACAAATCAATACCTACTTTATAAACACCATCCTCTCCTTAGTTATAGGGAAAAATTCCACCCCACCGTCTCTTCCACCTAATGTGGAAACTAACAACAACTCTTCTGACCTCAAACCTGTCCCAACTAACACCATAAGAATGATGCTGAAAAAAAAAAGAGTCCTTCTTCCTTAGTAGCTGACCAACTCTCCAATGAAAACCTCAAACTTTCAGCTGATACCACAGCTCTGCCTATCTCCATTCTGGTAAATAGGTCTATAGCAGAACAATATGTCCCAAAATTATGGAAAATGTTCTATAGCACCCCTCTACATAAAGGAGGATCATCAACAGAATTAAACAATTACAGACCCATAGCCATCCTATCCCCTACGTCAAAATTCTGGAAAAATGTATATACTCTCAATTACTACAATACCTGCTATCTCACAACCTTATCTCTCCCTCCCAGCACTGTTTTAGACCAAAACACACACTATCACAGCTCTAATTAATTTCTCTAACACCATCAACCAACTCAGAAATTCAAACCAGCAAGTAGCATCAATTTTCCTAGACATGTCAAAAGCATTCAACACTGTCTTCCATCAGAAACTTCTTAACACTCTTGCCTCACTAAACTTATCAAAGACTTCCTTGTCCTGGTTCCTAAGCTATCTTTCTGACACACAACAAGCAGTACGATGGAAATCAGAACTCTCACCACTTCTACCTGTCACGGTCATAGTCCACCAAAGATCCATACTAGGGCCCCTTTTTTCACCATCTTCTCTAATGATCTAGCCTCATCTTACCAGACCTCCAAATAGTAGCCCAACAAGCTTTTAATGATATTGAAACATATCTAAGTAAATCACAACTAATCCTCAGCCCAAAAAAAGGCACAGTTAATGCTATTTACCAGTAGCAAACAATCACCTACCAACCCTCTTTCACCACTCTCTCAGCGAATAACAAGCATGCAAAACTCCTTGGCGTGACTATCTACAACAAACTCTGATTTGACCAACACACAGCCATCACAATTAAGAAAGTTCACATCAAACTTTTCTCAGTGTACAGAAGCAAGCCATTTCTTACTGACAATACCAGACTAGGCATATCCAGAACATTCCTCCTCTCTATGCTTCTTTACGCTTTCCTGCTCTTTACCAACTTAAAAAAATCAGACTTAACCAAATTGGAAACTTGCTACAACAAAATAGCCCACTTTGCAGCCACCCTTCCCCACCAAAGCCACCATTGTATTGCTCTACATAAATTAAGTTGGCTTGAGCTACATAACCTTCTCCATCTCGACCAACTTAAATTCACACACAATATCATCTTCCATCCTGACAATCGCCCATCCCTTAAGGAACTTGTTGTTCCCTACTCATGCCCACAAAGTCTAAGATCTGCAGACAGAAACTTTCTCACAGTAAACCAAGCTAACAACACTCACAGTGAAGTCCTACACTCAAATCAAATCAAATAGCCAAATTACGGAACTCTCTACCCCACACCCTCCAAAACACACCTGACTCTACCAATTTCAAACAACTCTTTGAACATCTATCCAAAAACTGGCATTGCTCCTGTGCCAAACCTGATTGACAAGATATCTATAACTCTCTCATCACACTGTCCACTCCTTACCTCATTTTCTCCTTTTCCTCAGGGTTATTACTACAAAAAAAAATATATATATATATATATATATATATATATATATATAAAGGAAATCTCATTTGTTCATAACTATTATTTAATATGTATACAGTACTAATTTTATTTTTTTCATAGCGATCTTTACTGAAATGCTTGTGTGTTTTTCATTTTGAACCTGTATCTACTTGAAAACAGTATTGAATACTTCTTTGTATAGATTAACTAGATGATGTACATTCTGCATCTTACTATATGTATACTATTGTACTAATTATTGTATTTTGCTTATATGTCTGTGGAGCTTTTCTCCCTGGGCCTCCAGTGAAAATGGGCTTCTGGCCTAGTCGGACTTTCCCAGCAAACAAATATAAATGAATAAATAAAAAAAAAGTATTTTCTGAGGGACTGAGAGACCTCGGTGTTCTCCCACTGAAAACACTGCCTCGTACTGGAAACAGTCTCAAAGAAAGTGAATCCCTCACAGAGAGATTCACGTCAAATTAGAAACCTGAGGAAAAAGTCTACATCTGTTCATTCACATTCCAATTCTTGAACCTCTTCAGGGAAAGAGGAACCCCTTTTTCTTTTACAAAAAAAATTACAAGAATGGTCAATAGCTTGTACAAGATCCTCAACCAAGCACACAATAAATTACTCCTGTCCAGACAAACTGGCACAAGAGCAGTTAAATGTTTAGTTTTCTGTCTCTTTCTAACAAGAAATTTAGGGTAAACAGACCTAGTATTGCTAGCAACAGCTTTCCTTGGTATGGGCTAACAATCTGACTAAGCAGACAAGGGCACATTCCCTGCTCCTTCTCCCATGATTGAAAAGAATGTCTCCTTCCCATTGAGGAGACCAATATAGTTGCAGAGGATGTGGCTAATCCCTGGTCCATTGTGGTTGTATGGGCAACACTGAAGAAAAAGATGAGTGGTCTGAGGAACCAGATTTGGCCACAGCACAGTCATCCACCTGCAGCTGTGGCAAATTAACAGTCTGCTGTTATGGTAAAGGGTGTTTAGTTAAGCTTTTCTTTTTATGGCTGGAAGAATATCCAGCTGAAAGACTGGTAGACTGTTCCATGGTCCACTGTTGTGCGACGTTTTAGTCAGTAAAACAGGAAAGTAGAAAAGAAGCAACTTTTTCACACCAAAAACACAATAGAAAGTACTTTAAACACTTTCCCAGCCCAAAAATGTAAAATAAAAGTCAGGTTCTCCACAGAAAATGAGTACATAAAAGTCAAGGGAAATATTTTCCCCTAGATGAAAAGTAGTCTTGTGTACAAGAAGTTAGCTTAAACAGCTTGAAAAGTAATGTGCAAAGTTTTTCCCAGAAAGGAACTTGCCTGCCCAGCATTAGCTGACCATAGATCCTTGAAAGCTGATGAGTGCCCTTCTCAAAGGCAAAAAAGCTCTGACATGCTTGGTACCCAAACCTCACTTTTTACTCAGATCAACTCAGCTTGAGCTAACTAATGGTTTGGTTATATGGAAGGTGCCCTGAAGCTTAGGAAACTGTCTGGCTGTTATATCCTATGTAGAATATAAAAAGAAGTTATGTTCTTACCATAACATTCCATCTGTGTTGTTGATCTTCATTCATGCTTGACTGTTGGGTTTCAGTTCCGATCCTTGGAACCAACTCGGCCGTTATGTCAAGCTTGTGCCAGCCAGAAACTCTCAAGCCAAGGCTAGCCATACTGCCTCTCTTCCCTTCCGTTCAGATCGAGTTTTACCCGTAGAGGAGAAAAATGAAGATACCCCTCTGGTGTCTTTTTATACATCAAGAGTGTATTCTAAGTAGCTAATCTGCTTCAGCTTCCAAGCCCACTGATCGACCCTGCCTTGAACCTCCTGAGGTCAAGATTGCCCTGTGGTGTCTTCCTATACATCAAGAGTATATTCTAAGTATGTCCAGCCAAAACTGTTAATTGCTGTACTATATGCTACCTGTGCTGCTGCTCCTGTGGTGGCCAAAATCTTGCACATCCCCAGGCCTTTTTTCTGTTTCTCTTTGCGCTAACCTGTCCCCCACTCTGCTATCTACCATCTACCTTACCTGCTCGCTGCAACCTCTCCCTCTACCTCTCACTGCTTATCCTATTTCTATAGCCTTTGCAACTGCACACTGCACTCCTCTATTTTCCCTGCCCATCTCCTGGTCTTTCTGTACACCTAATCTACTGCCTTCTAATCTATACAGAGCCACTCAGTCTAGTCCTTTCTCACTGATATACTCTTCCCCCCTTCCTTCTCCTGCTCTCTAGTCTACCATACTTAGCTGCTTTTCTGATTGTTTTTTGGGATCTTCTCCGTGGGTGCTGCCCCGCTCCATTCGCCCTTGCTACACTTGAGCTCTCTTTGCTCCCCTACCCTACCCTACCCCCCCATTTCCACACACCTGCACATCAACTACATTTATACTTGACTATCCCTCCCCTTCCTCTCAGCCCAGCCACTCATTTTCCACTTCCTGCCTGTTAATTTAACCCCTCCCCTCTCTAGCAAAATTCTACATAAACCTCACCCTCCAAGCCTAGTTAACACCACCAGCTACATACCTAACCTTCTTAGCTACACTCTAGACTATTACTTACCTAGACACACCTATAACAAATCAAAATAATAATGCAACTCCTTCTCTTTATCACTACTACTTTCCTATTCCTCTCTGATATTACCTCTTATCACTCCTACCTTCCCCACCCTCTCACCCGTTCCTATTTAAATATACAGTCTGACAGTTGCATCAGAATCTCACCATCTCTCTTTAACTTCTCTCCCTCCTGTCTCCACAAAACTAACTATATTTCATACCCCTTCATACTCCCCCAAATACAAAACTAAATTCTGCAATCTCCTCTTACCTTCACTCACATGTCCCATCATATGCTCTGGTGACATCCACCCAAATCCAGGCCCCTCTCCCTCCCCCCTCAATTCACTTCACTAAGTTCGCCCTCTACCCCCTCATCATTACACTCTCACAACCTAACCCATCCCCATAGCATAAACACACCCTTACTGAAACATCTAACTATCTGCTCCATTAATATACAAAGACTAACCAACAAAATTACAGAACTTCACTCCTGGATAGCCCAAACTACCCCACATATTCTTTCTCTATCCGAAACTTGGCTTAAACCTCATATCACTAATAAAGAAATACTCCCACCTAGCTATAACATATATCGCCATGATAGAAGCCCAAATAAGGGAAGTGGAGTAGCCATCCTCTACAAAGATGGCCTAAATTTCTCACCTGTCACCATCCCTTTCCCTGACTTCCATCCAGCTGAACTTATCATCCTAAACTGCCATTTTAACCCACCCAAGAAATTTGCTATTGCTGCCATCTACATCCCCCCAGGAAACAATATACCCGTCCTATAAAACATCCCATCCTGGTTTACTCATAATATATAGTACAAAACCCTAATTCTAGGTGATGTCAATACTGACTAGTCCAAACTTACAGCTGACTCACACCAACTCAGTATGAACCTCCATGGCTTCCATCAATTGATAACATCCCCCACGCACTTCTCTAGAAGTTTATCCTCCAGTTCAACCATTGACTGGATTCTAACCAACTCCCCCTTCCTCTACCAAAACCCCACAACCTTACCTGACTCTCTAAGTGACCATCTCCCCACTTACATCCGTAGGCACTCTACCCACTCACACAAGACACACCACTACAGAGACTATTGTAAACTATCTAACTTTAATACCTCCCTATTCAACTCCATACTGTCTAGCGTTGACTGGTCCATCCTTAGACGTTTCCCACTTGATGATGCAGTCAACAATTTCAACATTTTCCTACACACCCTTAACTCCCTTGCTCCCGCCATAAAAATTAGAATCAAATCAAATTATGCTCCCTTGCTCTCTAAAGATACTAGATCCCAAATGCATAAAAGAGACAGCACCTGGAAAGCCTGGCATAAAACAAAGGAACCTTCCCCATTTCAAAAATATAGAGAATTGAGGAATCTAGTCAAGAAACTAAGTAATAAGGACAAAAAGTCCTACTATAGCTCTGCACAACTAGACAACAGATCCAACCCCTGTAAATTCTGGGCTACCCTCAACATTATCCTCTCTCCTGGTTGCCCTTCAAATCTCTCTCCTTACCCAAACAAATCACCACAGGAAACCGCTACTCTCCTTAACAAGCACTTTATCAAAACAGTCCAGAACCTCACTCACACCAACCCAAACACAACTACTCCACCAGCCCCACCAGACCATCTAAATAAAAATCTCTTCTCCTTTCAACCTGTCTCCACCTCCTACATTAAATCACTTCTTTTGAAACTTAAACCCTGCTCACCCTCCTCTGATACTCCCCCCCATCTTTCTTCAAATGTGCTGCTGACTCTATAGCCTATCTTGTATCAATTATCATCAATAGATCCATCCAGGAAGCTACAGTTCCAGCAATATGGAAATCTTTCTACACTATCCCTCTCCACAAAGTTGGTAATTCTACTGACCCATCTAACTATCGTCCTATTGCCATCCTATCACCCCTCTCTAAGATACTAGAAAAATGTATTCACTCCCAGCTCCTGACATACCTTCACCAGCGAAACCTTCTCACTCCCACACAACATGGTTTCCGCCCCAACCATAGTACATCTACTGCCCTTCTGTCTTTCACACACACCATAGCAGAGGCTCATGACAACAATCTGCTTGTATCCTGTCTCTTCCTTGACCTTTCTAAAGCCTTTGACACAGTATCTCACTCCAGCCTCCTAACCAAACTTGCAAACCTTAATCTATCTGCTACCTCCCTTACCTGGTTCTCCAGCTACCTCTCTTGTAGACAACAATCTGTCAGATGGCTATCTTCCTACTCTCCCTATATTTCAGTCCCTACTGGAGTCCCTCAGGGCTCCATCTTGGGTCCCCCTACGTTTTAATGTTTTCACAAATGAGCTCTACACATCTTGCACAAACTCTTCCCTCATCCAATATGCAGATGACTCAACACTCATCTCCAACAACATCTCAGAACTACATTGCCTCACTCAACACACCTTTCTTACCACTGAAAAATGGTTATCAGACAATCAACTCATCCTCAACCCCAAAAAGACTAAACTCTTGCTTTTTCTCCCCTGCTCTCTTTCCCACCATAAATCCATCTTTACTATCACTTCCTCCAACAACACAATAATTTGGCCTGAATCACAGACTGAACTCTTAGGTGTCATAATAGATGATGATCTCAAATTCAACTTACACCTTCTCCAATGTATATATATAAAAAAAACAGAAACTAGGTTTGCCGTATCATAATAAAAAGTTTCGAACTCCAAATGCCAGATTCACCCTAGCTCAAGCATTCCTCCTACCCTCACTTCTCTATACTGCTCCAGTACTAACCTTTATCCAGCACACTACCTTGACTAAACTCCAATACATATACCATAAAATTGCTAGATTCATTACCAACTCTCACCACACCTCACATCACTGCCTTGCCCTTAACTCCCCGCAATGGCTTGAATTCCCACAACTACTGTTAACATCACAATTTCAAATTGTACATTCTATACTATATAAACCATCTTCCTGTCTATCTCTCTCTACCCTTGTATCCACCTACTCCCCATCTCAGTCCCTGCGCACCTCAAACCAGCAACTACTAGCAGTCCATCCACCAAAACAAATGTGGGCAAATTACTATACAAATGCTCAGTTGCCCAGTCCTGGAACAAACTACCCTTAGACCTATGTGCCATTATACACTTATCTCTCACTTTAAAAAGGAACTTAGCATCTGCTCATCTCAAAACTTGTCTCTGCTATAACCTCTCCTAACCCCCACTTTCAAAGTTCTTAACTCCCACCCATTCTAGCTTGACTGCTATATACAGCCTACCAAATCTCTCAAGTATAAAGCAAATACACTTTCTAATCACAGGGTATTATTCATCTCTAAGTATTTTTACATATACAAGGCCTCATGTTGGTATACTATCCTACTCTTAATCCCTCCTCTACTCTTCCTATTATGTATATATCTTTACTCCACTTTTGGCTTTATCTTTAGATATGACTAGCAGATTTTCTATTTTGGCTTTATTCTTTACATATGGCTAGCAGATTTCTAGATGTACCTGGACCTTGTTTTACCATTACTTCACAACTTTCTCATATTGTAGACTAAATGGGAATCTTAGACTAAATGGAATCATTTTTTGCTGCAAAATGTTAAATGAATGTAACCAACTGTAAATTGTTTTTCTCTGTAAAACGTACACAGAATGTAACTAGATTTATGTTGTATATCTCTGACTGGAGCTTTTCTCCTCGGGTCTCCACTAAAAATGGGTTTCTAACGCAGCTGGACTAACCCAGTTAACAAATGTCAATAAATAAATAAATACTGTGGAAGATTTGACTGAGCAACAATACTACTAGGACCCCAGGACTAGTTCCAATCCTGCAGGAGTCTTTTGGAGGGGGTAGGAGGGTGGGATGTCAAGAATGAATGAAGATCGACAACACAGATGGAACGTTATGTTAAGAACATAACTTCTTTATCTGATGTTGTCAATCTTCATTCATTCTTGACTGTTGGGACAGAGTCCCTAGCTACTTTATGCCCTGGGAGGTTCTATGGAAGGATATTCCTGAGCACCATACAGCCAAAGGATGCTCTTCCCCTGGAGACCGTATCCAATTTGTAATGAGTGATAAAGGTATGAGGGGGGGTAGCCCAAGTTGCGGCTGCACATATGTCATCCATAGAAGCTCTGGAATGAAAGGCTACTGAAGTGGAAACAGATCTGGTAGAATGAGCCCTAATTTTTGTTGATAAGTTCAGCTTATTTTGCTCAAAAATAAAAGGGATGCAATCTCTCGGCCATTTCGACAGAGTAACTTTAGTAACTGGTTTGCCCAGTCGAGTACATGAAAAGGATAGGCAGAATTGGTCCGGTGTTCTAAAAGATTTTGTTCTATCCAAATAAAAACGTAACTGTCTGTGTACATCCAATAAATGCAAACAATAATCTCCCTTGTTTGAGAAATTTGGGAAGAAAACTGATCAATGGACTGATTAATACTGGAATCTGACACTGCTTTAAGCAGAAAGGAGGGGTTAGCTCTGAGTAATACTCTGTCGTTGTGAAAAATGACATACGGATATTTTACACACAAAGCCTGCAATTCTGAGATTCTCCTGGCTGACGTGACGGCTATCAGGAATAGTTTTCCAAGATAAAAATCTGATATCACAGGTAGCTGCTGGCTCAAAAGACTGACGTACCAAATTTTGTAAAACCAACATTAAATTCCAAGGTGAAATGGGCTCTTTGAAAGGTGGTTGCAGATGCGATGAGACATCAAGGAGAGGTCATCAAAACCATTATGAAAATTTGAAATGGGAGCTAAATGAACTCTAATGGTAGAAGCCGAAGAACCCATTTGGAATCAGGTGGATAAGTACTCCAAGACCTTATTGATCAAGGCTGAAAAGGGGTCAAAACCCTTTTTCTCAGACCAAACCACATACCTCTTCCATTTGCTAAGATAAAGTTTCCTGGTGGATGGTTTATGAGAAGCCAGAAGTATTTTCTGTACTGGAGAAGACAAATTATTCCACCTGGCAATTACTGGAAGTGGAAAAGCCAAGCGGTCAGATTGAGATTTAGTAGATTGGGATTGACCAGTCCCTGTGAGATTTAGTAGATTGGGATTGACCAGTCCCTGTGGATGAGACAAGTCTGGAGTTGGATACAGAATCCATGGACAGTGAACTAGGTGAGGCCAGAGAAAGAGAACTCAGACTTGTCAGGGCCAATAGGGTACAAGGAGAATCACTATGCTTCTCAACTGTTGGGCTTTCTTCAAAAATTGGGGAATTAGGGGGATTGGTGGAAAGGCATAAAGATGTCTCGGGGGCCAATCAAGTAAAAAAGCATCTTTCAGGGACTCCCCCCAAGGGGGGACTAGGACAAAGTAGTTGCTGCATTTGTGGTTTATGGGACAGGCAAACAGATCACAGCAAGGCTGACCCCATTGACGAAAGATCTTCGGCGCTACGTTGGGATTGAAAGACCACTCGTGAGGCAGGAGAATGCATCTCACAGTTTGTCCACAATCATGGTGGAGTTCTCCGGAATGTGCTTTGCTATCAGAATGCGGTTGGATGCAATCGCCCATTGCTAGGGCTTCCTGACAAAGAGGGTAGGATCTGGTTCACCCCTGTTTGTTGATGTACCAGACTACTGGCATGTTGTCTGAGTGAATAGCAATTGACCCCAAAGGGAGGGCAGATTTGAATGCTTGCAACGCTATGAGCACTGCCTTCAGTTCTAGGATGTTGATATGCAAACTGGCCTCTAAAGGGGACCAAGTGCCTTGGACTGTCTTTCCCTGGAAATGCCCTCCCCACCCTATCAGGAATGCATCCATGGTCACTATGGTCTTGGGCTGAGAGGGGGAAAGGGGCGCCTCCATCCGGAATTTTGTCTGTTGAACTTGTTTAGTACATGGAGGTCTAAAATTGACCTCCAGTCCCCTGTCTTTTTTGGCACTTAAAAAGAATCTTGAGTAAAATCCGGATACTATTTGGTCTGGTGGGACTGTCTGGATGACTCTTTTTTGAAGTAGCTTTTGAATTTCTAGTGCTGCTATATCCCCTCTGACTGGGTGGAACATCGGGGATTCACCTTTGTGGTCTGGGATAAGGGGAACTGGTAACCTCTGGTAATTATTGTCTGCACCCTGGAATCCGATGTTATTATGTGCTAGGCTAAATGCTGCAGAGAGAATCTTCCCCTGACTGCCTCCAGAGGTAAGCAATTGGGCTGCTGCTCAGGAGCATTGGTAGGGTTGCCCAGAGAAAGAATCTCTGGAACCCTGGTTACGTAAACTCCCTCTGCCATGGAAGGGGCATCTTCCAGAAGAGTTCCCCCCTCTGTCGCAGGAAGAATACTCATCACGTGTGTCCCAAAAAGGCCCTTGGGACTTTCTGAACCACATCTTTCCACTCCTCTGATTCCTGGAGTAAGGTCGATGAGAAGTGGAAATATGCACACCCACAGCAGAAAGGGTCTTTCTGTTCTTTTCACACCTGGCTAATGTGTCTCTGACTTTAGGTCCAAATAACGATGAAGCATCAATGGAGGAACTGATAAAGGAAGACTTGAAGGGTCCGCAAAGTTACATAAACACATCTAGGCGTGATGCCTAATAGCAACGCCTGTACCCGCTGCCCTGGCCCTCCTTTCGGCTGAATGTGCAATAAGCCACATGGACGAGTTGGAAAGTGATTCTAGTGTGGCAAGCTGGGAGACAACCTTATCATGTACCTCATTAGATACTGCTTCTACTAAGGTCTCTGAAAGCTCTGTTATCAGATCCCTTTAAAGTCATGTAAAATGTGCCAAAAAATTCAAGGATTGTATGGCAAAGGTCGTTGAAGCAAAGACCCGCTTCCCAAATCTGTCCATCATCCGGGACTCTTGGGTTCAAGGATGGACAGCTGGAATCTCCACAGCAAGTTTCTTTTTCATGGCAGCCACCACCACCATGGCATCTACTGCTAGACCTTTCGACCAGTGAGACTGATACTCGGGTGTGGAAAGAATTTTGTCCATCACTGGAGAATTGGCTTTCTAGTGTCAGGAGCCTTCCACACACACTGCACAATGAGTTTTACCAGTTCATTGACAGGTGTGGTCACACAGGAAGTAGACAGCTGGGCAAGAAATGCCTGGAAGAAAACAGATCCCTCTGAGGATGGGTTTGTGGGCTTCCAATCACCCCTCTGTTTTAAAATTTCCAGGATATCTCCAAAGAAGACATCTTCAGGGGGTGACCGAGGGGACCCTTCCCCTTCATCGAAATCTTTGTCCTCAGTGACCGATTCTTCTGGAGAATCCAACTGCTTCCTCTTGCACATTCTCTGATGGGGTGGTTCCTCAGTGGGAAGATCTGAAGAGAACTCCGAAGAGACAGTACCCTGTAGCAGAGTGTCTTGCTCCTCTTGTGCTCGCTGCCTCAAAGTAGCAGATTGTGACAGCTGTGAGCCAGAGGATACATAAATGTGACACTCTGATGTGTATGGTGCCAACTGTGAGCCTGCTGAGGCCATGGCTCTCTTCATAATCTGGAAGGCAGGCCCACCTGAAGAGGGATGGGAGCCTGAAACTGAGAAAGACAACCATGGAACCGAGGTCACACCCTGCTCTGATAAGCCCACCTCCAGAGTAGAAGCCCTGAGAGGGCTCATAACTGCCAGGGCACCAGGAACTGTAGACAGTGCCATAGAAAAAAATTGGGGCCAATCTAGGGATCCTGGAGCCAGCAGCCAAGTCATGGTCCTGTGGGTGGGTCGGCTCCGAAGCCTATGAACACAGAGTCAGTTCCAGAACCAAGGTGAGGTCCATCGGCACCGAAGTAGTTGGCACCAAGAACGTCAAAGTCGAGAGCTCCAAGAACTGCAGAGAGGTTGAAGAAGGAAGATAAGTAAGTGGGAGTGCTTGGAGAGTAAACCTAGGCTCCGGATGGGAGAGAGGTTCTACATGGGGCAGGGAGACCTCTGGCTGCCAAGAACTGATCCAATAATCTAACTACATTAAGGTCTGAAAGACTCCTGGTGGAATGGACGGACATCCCCGAGGGCGATTCTAGCCATTCAGGGAATGGGCTTAATTGCTGACCCAAGATGGGTTCTATAGATGGGGAGTACCTAGTTCTGGGTGTGCTCCCGACCTTCGGTACCATGGTTGGTTGACCAATAACTTGTTTTGCAGAGGAAGTAACCGGTATGCTAGGGGAAACTATTGTTGGTGCTGAGAGGGTTATTGGTACTGATGATAAGATCAGTGCAGTATGAAGTTTTGCAGTTTCAGCAGTCCTCAGCACTGTGGGAGAAGTGACAGGCTTCAGTGCCAGAACAGTAATAGTTGGTGTTGATTCTGGTATCTTGGGCCTCGGTTCCGAGGGATAAGTAGGCACCTGGCCCTTAGTAGATTTTGATTCGTGCAGTTTAGGAGATACAGGAACTGAATGACTGCTTTTCTTGGGCTCTTTTCTGGGAGACTTGGATGTCTCTGCCTCAGACAAAGCCTCACCAAAAGGGCATTTTAGCAGCCTGTTGAGGATAAGTTTGTTATGCCTCTCTGCAAGGGTTCAAACACTGAAACCCTTGCAGAGTTCACACGGCAGTTGTATTTCCAAATGTGGCACCCCCCAAACAATAAACACAAGAAAGATGCCCATCCGAATTGGGCATCTTCCTGCCACATGCCTGACATTGATTGAACCCTGTGGTTCCCGTCTGTTTCTCAGCCATCTTTCAAAAATACAACAGGGCACATGCCCAGACAAGAAACTCACACACGCACACTAACTGAATTAATGGAAAGTACAGAGTAAATTATTTTTTTTTTTTTAACTCTACCAACAATGGTAGTTAAAAAAAATACCCTCAGCAAGGGTAAAGAGAGAAAGAAAGGTAATACCAACGATGGTATTTAAGAATTTACCAGAGGTAAGAGGGAAGGTAGGGGACTATACCAATGAAGGTAAGTAAGCTTTTACTGACAAGGTAAGGAAGAAAGTAATATATAACTCTCACACCAAAAAACACGACAGTAACAACAAATATCAATGAGAGACAACAATCAAAGAATTAAAGAGGGGTAGATATAGGACTTTACATATCAAAAATTTTAGCACTTAGTTGAGAGCATGGCTGACGCATTGGATTTTCTACATGGCAAACAAGATCTGAAGGGAAGGGAAGAGAGGCAGTATGGGTAGCCTTGGTTTGAGAGTTTCTGGCTGGTGCAAGCTTGATATATTGGCCGAGTCGGTTCCAAGGATCGGAACTGAAACCCAACAGTCAAGAATGAATGAAGATTAACAAAATCAGATCACACATTAGGCTACTGCAGCAGTGATCAGTATAAGGAACATCTAATATTAACACTTGACTCCTATTTTAAGCTCTCTAAGCAATTTTTACATATGTTCTCTATTGCACCTCTTCTGCTCAATGTATATGTTCCTTAACTATTACAATAACAATTTTTAACATATCTTGCAAGTCTGTGAGACAAATGCCAAAGGGATTAGATCAAAAACAGTACCGAGTTTCTGGCGAAAATTAACATTTGCTTCTTTTTGGAAGCTCTACATGAAAAGACTTTAATCTCTTTAAACAATTCTTAAACCAGTAGTAGAAGCTTTAACAAAGCTCCACCCCACTTCTAATATCTGTGAATAAACACAAACCATGCCACCACTAGGACTTTATCTTGAGTGGACAAGAGGTTTCTAGTCCTTATTGGACAAAGATTATTGAAGAAGCTATCAAGAGAAGGATACAGGTGACAGAAAACCAGTGACAGGTGACACACCACAGTGCTTGGGCACAAGAGTTTCACCCCCACTAAGGACATGACTTCATTTACACCTGCATGATCAATCACCTGGGATTGGAACTAGGACGGTGTGTATGGATCATCACAACAGCCTGGCACTCAGAGCTTTGATTCCTCTTTTGCATTTGCTCACTACAATCTATTGTTATAAATTATCGACCTAGATTTGACTCTTGCACCACCCTAGCAACCTGTACAGTTTTAATGTATTTCAGAAAATGGGCAACCTGTGGTGTTGGGCCTCAGAACACCCCTGGGCAGGGATTATTTGCACAATAACACACTATTATTGCTTGCATATGTGTTTGTCTGTCCTTTCAAATGCTGGTTTTGTAATCAACTGAAATTCATGTTGCTTCAGCTCTCAAGTTTCATGAGATATACTTTGAGATACTTTATTTATTTGTTTGTTTGTCTTTTTTGACTGAGAAAAGTCTGACTGAGTAAAACCCATTTTCAGCAGAGGCCCGGGAAGAAAAGCTCCACATTTTAAGTTACACATGATGCACATTTATAATTGCAGGGTAAAATATCTGTACCTTAGCTTATTTACATGATTTTTAAATATTTCTTACATGAACATAACATTTTAACACAAACACCAAGAGAGAAATTGACATACTGCCTAACTACTGAACAGAAAAATAAAATGCAATAATGGTTAATATATTTATAGCATGGTGGCTGCAGGGAAAAGATCAAACTGGGGCATACCTCTCAACTGTACAGATTTTTGCATCATATTTTTGCTCTGCTTTTCAAAAACATTATGGTTTTCTGGCAAATTAGCAGAAAATCATTAACGTTAAAAAATAATGACAGTTTCAGACTTCATGCCATTCAGAAAATCCATGCTAATGTAAAACGTGTTGTTCTATTAACTTTGTAAGTTTGTAAGAGCAATATTTAAAAATTGCCCCTATTTCTGGGCCTTTGTCCCAATTTTATTTACAGCTTTGCCCAGATTTCCTGCTCTGAGGTTGACAGGTATGAACTGGGGTGTTTTTGAGGTTAGTAATAATTTACAGACAAACAAGTAGAAATGTAGCATAAAATTAATAACAGACACATGACAGGAGAAATTATGGAAATGAGGAGGAGAATAAATGGACACAGGTGGAATTGTAGTTAGTGGTGGGGTGTGACAGAAAGGGTAAGAGTTTAAGAAATTAGTGCAGTATAAGGAGGAGCGGTAAGGTACAAAAGAATGGGAAGCAAAGTGGCTGTAGGACTTGGAGAAGTGTAATCCAAATAAAGCTAGATAAGTGAGCAGGAAGAGTAGAGCCATCTTTGGTACTGGTGCTATTTAAGGAAAGTTTTAAACTAATTAAGTTTTCTACCTGTTTTAATTGTGTAGGTATTTCATTCAAGAGTTTTGAAACATAACTGGAATAAAAAAAGTCTCCAGCAGTGTTGAATGTCTTACTGATACACAGTAAAAGTTTTTTGACAGAACAAAGGTGTCTAGTGGGAGAATAGTACAGCAGACTATTTTGTAATGCTGGGCATTTGTCTGGAAAGTACAATAGGTTGTGGGCAGTGATTAGTTGTGAATATGTCAACTGGTTTGGGAGTTCATGCCATTTTTATTGTTTTAATGCAAGGTAGTGATGCGTTTTATAAGGTTGGTTGACTGCAAATGTAGCTATTTTGCAGTAGCCGGAGGCTAGTTTAGTTTTATACATATTGTTGATATTTGTAAGAATAGGAAAAGCATATAACAGAGAAGGAAGGCAGCATGTTGTTGCTAAGGTAATCCTTGCTTGATCTGTCAAGTAGTGTTTAGCACTAACAGAGGGAGCTGAGGTTTTGGTGAGTTTTGATGTAATGAACTATGTAGTGATCAAATTTGAGGTTGTGATCTATTAGTTTAGTTTGGCTTATGGTTTCTATTTTTGTGTTACTACGAAATACAACACAAAATCCTTGGAACCAAAGGCAAAAACAGCACAACGCCACAAGCTCACAACCAAAGAGATCACCAGGAACCGGATTCCTTGTATATAACACTGCTTTATTTGAAGTTTAAAATCCACAAGTTAAATGCTCACGAAAAAGATTAAGAACACAAAATTCAGTCAAGCGCTTTAAGCGGGCTCTCCCAGGCTTTATCAAGACAATACCACAGACAATGTGCATTCATTTTATACCTTCACAACTCCTATAATCAACAAAAATTTTTAATTAGGTATAAGTGGGACCCCATAAATGTTAATAAATGTTAAAAAATGTCAAAAAACGTTTAAAGAATTTTGTTCTTTGCATTTTGTTTTGTTTTGCTGCTTCTGTATTTTCTGCTTTTGCCATTGCTGCTAATTACAACTATGTACCTTTAAACATTAAGAGACTATGAAATAATGGGAATAGCCTAATTAATTAATTGCATAATTGATTATAGGAGTTGTGAAGGTATAAAATGAATGCACATTGTCTGTGGTATTGTCTTGATAAAGCCTGGGAGAGCCCGGGTGAAAGCGCTTGACTGAATTTTGTGTTCTTAATCTTTTTCGTGAGCATTTAACTTGTGGATTTTAAACTTCAAATAAAGCAGTGTTATATACAAGGAATCCGGTTCCTGGTGATCTCTTTGGTCGTGAGCTTGTGGCGTTGTGCTGTTTTTGCCTTTGGTTCCAAGGATTTTGTGTTGTGTTTCGTAGTAGCATGGCCGAGAATCCAGGAAGTACGGACTTTAACAACACGCCTACTGTTTTAAACAGTAATGATGACGACGAGCGTCCAGATGATGCGCCCGTAACTAGAGGCGAATTCAAACAAGTTATGTGTCTTCTTTCCCAACTGAGTGGTTTGTTGCTTAATGAAAGCAGCAGAGTATTAACAGGTTTGCCGCCCAACCAACAACAGTTAAGGGACTGTAATGAACCAGTGGTTAAACGAAAGAGGAATGCCTTAGCAGAAATTTCTGAAGATACTAATGGGTCATGTTTTGCAGTTCAGGAACAACAAACAATGGGTCCCACACCATCCTTAAAGCAAGGAACTACATCTACTGATTTCAACATCAAAAAATGGACTAGCAAACATTTTAAGTTTGCCGAAGGTACTGTGCACTTTAATAAAAGTAGCAGTTCTAGCAATGTTCAACTTGAACAGCTGGTATCTGATTTTAACAGTAAACTATACTCATTTAGGTCGGTACAACTGGAAATAGAGTACCTAACTGAGTGCATTAGGGTGGAGCGCATACCAAAGGGGTTGCGTTTCAATAAATTACCGAATAATGCAGTCCCAGGCTCCAAGTTATTTAATGAAATTACTGTTTTGTTTAACAAAATGGGAATGGAAATGCTTAAACTTATGATATCTGATTATGAAAGTAGAGCAAACTCACTTTTAGCTGATATTAATGCTATTAACACGAGTATTACTGATAACATTAATTTTTCCAGCATCAAAAGGGATTATGAAAAATCATTTATAGAGGTAGATAATCATTGTGACAGAATAGTGCAAAGAAAAATTAAAAAACTGGAAAGAGATTTAGAAGAGTACAATAATGGGGTAGCATATGTATTTTCAAAAAGAGCTGATAGATCATTTCCCAGAAAATACAATTATGAAAACATGCCAAGAAGAGGAAATAATGAGAATTATAGATTTCAAAATGCATTTGTTACCCCAAACAGAGGAGAAATACCACCCCAAAAAGGTAATCAAGCCCAAGAGCAGGGTTTTCATTATGCCCCAGGGAGACAGTCATACAGGGAAACAAATCAGTCAGCCCAGGGGAGGAACAATTTCAGGAGATAGTGGCTCCAGGTTCTTCTGTTTTAACCATAGAAACCATACATTTACCATCTTGTACAGTGACCAAGCAGGGGAATTTTTCCATTTACAACTATACGGATGTCTCAGTGAATAATTTGTTTTTTGAGCTGTTTAAAAAAGGTTTTCATTTTGTACCTGAGAAATTTATGAACATTACAAGAACTATTTTGGATGTAAAGTTATTTACCAGAAATTTGAATTTGAATATTTATTTCAGAGGCAGGCAACATGTAAAAGATCCATTACAAAGAGCAAGTACCTTTAACCCTCCCCTCCATCCTGTATTGAAGGTATTTGAGGAAATGATAGAAACTGAGCTTAGACACCTGACAACCAAAAATGTGGAAGATAAGGTTAATAATTTCACAAAAGACTTCTATGAGACTATAAGGTTTTTCAAGAATGAGGAAATTAGACCAATGAAACCTGACAAAGGAGGTGGGGTTGTCCTTATGTATAAGCATGACTATGAAGCACATATAGCCAACATCTTGCATGATACAGATAAGTACACGGAAGTTTCAGTTAATGAACGCAATGTAGCGTACTCAAAAATAAGGCTTATGCTAGAGGACCATCTTATACAAGGAGTCTTGAATGAGCAATTGTTTAACTACCTCTTAGTACAAAAACCTCTGACGCCAATTATTTTTGGCATTCCTAAAGTGCATAAAGGCCTTGACCCTTTGAAATTCAGGCCCATAGTTGCAGGTGCAAAGGGTATTACTGAACCATTAGGCAAATTCATAGATATATCAACTAAAAAATTGGTTTCATCAATAGAATGCATTTGCAAAGATTCATGGGAATTTCTTAAAGGGATAAAAAGTGAATATTACAACACAACTAATTATATGGTCACCATTGACATTGTTGATCTATTCCCTAGCATTCCCCACACTATAGGAATAGAATGGTTCAGTAGAATACTTATTGAAAAATCAGGTTTCAGCAGCAACATTATTAATTTAATAGTTGAATTTATGGAGGTTATTTTGAAGAATAATTATATTATTTTCAATGGAGAATTATTTAAGCAGAACAAAGGGGTGGCAATGGGTACACCCTGTGCCACGGCCTACTCAAATTTAGTATTGCATTTCTGGGAAAAGGAATTTATTTTTTCAACAAGATGGGCAGAACATATTGTCCATTATAAAAGATTCCTAGACGATATTTGCATTCTGTGGGGGGGGGGTAACATTAATGAATTTGAAGAATTTATGCAACATATTAATTGCTCTACCAGTTTTTTAAAATTCACACATAAAATCAATCCATTTGAACTACATTATTTGGACATAGTGTTAAGGAAAAATAGCATATCTAAACAATTCGAATCTTGCATTTTTAGAAAGGACACATACTCGAATATGTTGTTGCATTTTGAGAGCAACCATCCATTTTTTCAGAAAAGGGGCATCATAAAAGGCTAGTTAATAAGAGCATCAAGAATTTGTAGTACGGATATCCTGTACCAGAAGGAATGTGAATATTTAAGAGAACTATTTATGGAAAAAGGATATCCAAATAGTATGTTTGAAATTCTAGTTAATGAAATTTCCCAAAAAAGGACTACACAGTTTCCCCCATTACTGGGCATTAAAACTCCCCAGGAATTTGTCAGTAGAAGGAACAAGGACAAAACAAAAAACCTTCCTTTTTTATACACATATAATACAAATAATGTAGAGATTGAGAGTATTATAGGCAAATTTTGGCCTGTTCTCTCTATTAATGAAGACCTGAAGAAAAGTATCCCAAGCAGACCACATTTTGTTAGAAGAAGGGACAATAACTTAAAAGAATTATTGGAAAGGCAAGCACTATCCAGTAATAATGGAAATCAACTCACCAGGGGAACTTACAAATGTAATGCTTGTAGTCAATGCTGCTATATATTAGACAACAAAGGTATTTATTTGAAATCCAGGAATATAAACCTGTTCCCATCAGGTCATTTTAATTGCAATTCAAAAGGTGTGGTTTACTTGGGATTTTGCCAACACTGTATGTGTTTTTATGTGGGAAAAACTGAAAGGGTTTTAAAAAGAAGAGTGTATGAACACATTTATGAAATTAAAAATAAAAAAGAATCGAATGCATTCTACAAGCACTCTTTAACTTGTAACAACATGTGCTTAAAATTTCTAGTCTTGGAACAAGTTTTCAACAGTGTAAGAGGGGGGGACTGGGAAGCATCCCTTGAGTACAAAGAATTGTTATGGCAAATAAAGCTGAATGCCACAAGACCACCAGGGCTTAATGATGCAATCAGTATTAATAGTGCTCTTAGGCTACGTAGGGCCAAATTATAGTTGGTTCCTCAAATTATGATGATACATATAAAATATGTTTGGGTTTAAAATTTATATAATTTATATAATTTTAGTATATTTTTTATTTATCAAAAGGGTTGGTATTATATTAAGGTAACATGGTCCATTTTTGAAGTGTGTAACACATTACAATAAATCAGAATACAATGTTTAGAAGTATGTTATTTATGTATAGTATTTATTAGTATATATTTTTTTTAATTTATATTTTGAATAAATAAGATTTTTTAATGAAGTTATTTTTAATAATGTGATTTATAAATATATTAAGATCAATTTAATATTTAGTAGTTTTTAAAGTTGAATAGTGAATATAAAATTAGTTATTATATTTAATAAATTAAATTTTAATAAGAATTTAAAAAAAAAATTTAATTAGGTATAAGTGGGACCCCATAAATGTTAATAAATGTTAAAAAATGTCAAAAAATGTTTAAAGAATTTTGTTCTTTGCATTTTGTTTTGTTTTGCTGCTTCTGTATTTTCTGCTTTTGCCATTGCTGCTAATTACAACTATGTACCTTTAAACATTAAGAGACTATGAAATAATGGGAATAGCCTAATTAATTAATTGCATAATTGATTATAGGAGTTGTGAAGGTATAAAATGAATGCACATTGTCTGTGGTATTGTCTTGATAAAGCCTGGGAGAGCCCGGGCGAAAGCGCTTGACTGAATTTTGTGTTCTTAATCTTTTTCGTGAGCATTTAACTTGTGGATTTTAAACTTCAAATAAAGCAGTGTTATATACAAGGAATCCGGTTCCTGGTGATCTCTTTGGTCGTGAGCTTGTGGCGTTGTTCTATTTTTGTGTTGTTACTTGAGGTAATATGGAATGGGTGTTTCTGATTAAGATTTGTTTTGGCGTAAATAGCATAAGCTTGTTTTTTTGGCATTAACTTATTTATTTATTATTTATTTTATTTATTTAACATTTGTTGACTGGGAAAGTCAACCTATTTTCAGCAAAGCTCCAGATGCATATCATTGGAATGTGGGAGGAAACTGGAGTACCTGGAGAAAACCTACGTGAATGCAGGGAGGACATGCAGACTCCGCACAGAAAGCACCCTAGCTCAGAATTGAACCAGACAACCTCTTACTGTGAGGTGACAACGTTACCTGCTGCACCACTGCACCGTCCATAAGCACCAAGTTAGAATTTTTTAGCCATATTTCAATGTCAGTGAAAGATTTATGAACGATTTCCTGTAATTTTCTAAAGGATGGACACTGAATCATTTGGAAAGGTCAAGGAAAAGTGAAGAAAAAAGAAGTTATGTACTTATCATAACATTCCATTTGTGCTGTTGATCTTCATTCTTCCTCAAAAAGTGGTGTTCAGATCTGATCCGTCTGATCAGACTCGGTCGATACTAAAGCTGGCAGCTACTACCAAATTTCTCGAGCTTCTCCCTTACCCACAACGCACCTACCCAATTACCTCAGATCTTGTTTGCTGCTATATAAGAGTAGGAAGATTTAAGAGAATTATGGAAAATCCAAAGTCACATATTATATATATATATATATATATATATATATATATATATATATATATATATATACAAGTGGGAGGAAACTGGAGTACCTGGAGAAACAGGTACTCCACACACAAGAGGAGAAAACATACTTGATCTCATCATCACGAACATGGGAGCACAATGTTCAACACCGGAAGTATACCCCTCACTGGTGAGATCAGATCACAAACTAATCTCGCTGGAGGTCCTCATCCCACCCCCACCTGAAATAAAAAAGACCACAGTAAAGAACTTCTCAAAAGCCGACTTCACACTTCTAAAGACTAGTGTGGTCTCCTTTAAGGCCCCCGAGCCGGCGGAAAACAGTACTCAAGCCGCTGAATCACTTACAAATGCCTTCTACCAGCACCTGCAGGACTGCATGGATAAGGCAATCCCAAGCAAAACAAAGACTCTTTGTACCAAAGGCAAGCGTCCAGTCTGGTGGACCCCAGCCATAAACAAACTCTACAACAAAAGGAGGAAGCTACTACAAGATAGAGCAAAATCCTTAAAAGGTAAGACACCCTTGATCACTATAAGTAAAAAACTAAGAGCTCTCATAAAATCATCCAAAGCAAATTTTGAGAGAAAAATAGCTAAAGACTCAAAAGACAATCATAAGGCCTTCTTTAGCTATGTTAGAAACCTGGGAGGAAACTCCCAGATATGCTCAGAACTAGTTCAAAATGATGTGAAGATTACTGATCCTACAGACATTGCCAACATACTGGCTGACAGGTTCAGTGCTAACTTCTCCCAAAAGGAGAGATATCTATACCAAGCGATTGCAGCCCCCCAAACATCTCCAACGCCCAAGTGAGAACTGCTCTCTCCAAAGCAGAAAACACAGCATCCATGGGACCTGATGGTGTCCCCGGCTGTGTGCTCCACGAACTCAACGAGGAATTAAACCCACAGCTAGGACAGCTGTTTAATCATAGTCTTACCTCTGGATACATACCCAGGGAGTGGCACACTGCAACTGTGGTCCCACTTCACAAAGACGGTGCCTCCACCGACCCTGGAAATTACCGGCCCATTAGCTTGACAAGCCTTATCTGCAAAGCCATGGAGAGGATCATAATGGACCTCATAAATAAAGACATAGGGAATTTGCAGACTTTGGATCCATCCCAGTTTGGCTTTGTCAAAGGCAGATCATGCCTTCTAAACTTGGTTGACTTTTTCGAAACAGTCACCAAAGCCATTGATGAGGAAAGGCAGTCCATACAGCCTACCTCGATCTGGCAAAGGCCGATACAATACCCCACTCGGGTATCATTGAAAAACTCATCAGCTTAAATGTTAACCCATACATCACAAGATGGGTTGCAAACTGGCTGAGTGACAGAACCCACAGGGTCAGAGTTGCTGGCGCCATGTCAGACTCAAAGCCTGTCACAAGTGGTGTACCACAGGGCTCAGTCCTGGGCCCACTCTTGTTTGGCATCTACTTTTCCAAGTACAAGCAAACACAGGAGGGTTATGGCTGACAAAGTTTGCAGATGACTGCAAACTGGGCCATAGTAGAAAACACATCTGACACAGATATCCTTCAGCAGGGTCTCACAGAACCGGACAACTGGTGCCAGCGCCATGCCCTAAACTTAAATGCCAAAAATGCATAGTCATACCCTTCGGGAAAAACAAGGTTACCCTAGCTACCAAATAGGTGGCAATCCACTGAGCACAGAAGAAGTTATCAGGGACCTGGGGACCCAGGTTGATAGTAGTCTGTCATTCGA
This sequence comes from Protopterus annectens, assembly GCF_019279795.1. Lineage (NCBI taxonomy): Eukaryota > Metazoa > Chordata > Ceratodontiformes > Protopteridae > Protopterus > Protopterus annectens. The sequence continues at coordinate 1,157,033,930 of NC_056737.1, forward strand.
CACCCATGTAGCTAAAGTAGTTAGGAAGACCTTCTACATTGCCCACCTTATCATGAAGGGATTCTCATCTAGATCAAGGGAGGTCATAGTCTCCCTATACTCATCACTCATCAGACCAATGATTGAGTACAATGCCCCATTCGGAATGTATCTGACCCGACACTTGCAGCAGCTGGAGAGGCCACAAAGTTCCTCACCAAAAGGATAAAGGGTCTCAAACATCTGTCCTATGCTGCCCGACTGAAAGAACTCCAGCTCTATTCAGTCACTTACCGCTTGCTCAGAGGTGACCTTTGCCTAACATACAAGGCCATGTCAAACCCAGATTTGATGAATATGCTTCACCTCAAAAAATCTAGATCCGTCAGAGCCACAAGGGCGGGAGACTTAAACCTCGACACGGCTATTAATAGGACATGCTGGAGGGATAGATTCATCACCCAAAGACTCCCTATGCTGTGGAACAAAATCCCGGTATATGTGAGGCAGAGCACCTCGCTGGCCTTGTTCAAGAGAAATCTTGACCAATGGATGGGAGATCGCAGATATATCCCAGGATTACCTCAGTGTCACTGCTCGACAGAGGCACAGCAAAATAATGGGTATAGTTCCCCATACTAAAGGGGTGGCGTAAGCCACAAAACTATGGGCTAGGCTTGTAAATGCCCTCGGGCAGATAGCCTAGTATGAACCTATGAACCTATAAACCTATATACACACATACATATATATACACAGGAGCCCTATAGAATCCCGAAAGCCCAAAATCCTGAGATCAAAATCTCGAAAGTTCAAAATACTAAAAACTCAAAATACTGAAAACACACCAGGATACCAACATTTACTATACTGCAGCACAAGTACAAACAGAAACATATTACCCTTCAACTATATGCAGGGGGGCAAGCCCCCCTGCACCCCCCATGTGAGGGCTGCACCCCCACACCCCCTATTACTTCCACACCCCCTATTACTTAACTATATCAACTCTGAGACTGCACTTCACTATACTAAGTGCAATTTCGGAGTTAATATATTTAAGTAGCAGGGGATGTGGGGGTGCAGGGGGGCTTGCTTCCCTGTTTATACTTGGAGAAGAGTAATATGTTTTATATTTTATTTGTTTCTGTATGTACTTAATCTGGAATATAGTTCATAGGTTCATACTAGGCTATCTGCCCTAGGGCATTTGTAAGCCTAGCCTTGAATTGAGTTTACTGTGCCCTTTTTAAGGTTTGTTTACTGTGCCTCTGTCTAATAGAGACACAGAAGTAATCCCCGGGGTAAACCTATGATCTCCCATCCACTCATCAAGATTCCTCTTGAAGAGAGTCAGGGAGGGGCTCTGCCTAACATGGACTGGGATTTTATTCCAGAGCGAGGGGAGCCTCTGGGTTATGAATCTGTCCCTCCAGCATGTCCTGTTTATTTCTGTGCTGAGATTCAGGTCCCTTGATCGCGTAGCTCTAAGGGATTTGGATTTTCTGAGGTAGAGCATGTCCATTAATTCCAGGTTGGACATAGCTTTATATGTCAGGCATAGATCGCCTCTAAGTAGGCGGTATGCAACTGAGTAGAGCTGGAGTTTCTTTAGCCGAGCAGCATATGGCATCTGTTTGAGTCCCTTGATCCTCTTTGTGAGGCACTTTTGGGGTCTTTCCATTTGCTGCAGGTGCCGGGTAAGGTACATCCCAAATGGGGCACTGTATTCTATTATGGGCCTGATGAGGGATTATTAGAGGGGCACGATGACCTCCTTTGATCTAGACGTGAATCCTTTCATGATAAGGTGGGCTATGTAGAAGGTCTTTCTAACCACTTTGGCAATGTGGTTATCAAAGGAGAGATTACTACCAACTTGGGTCCCCAGGTCCCTAATTACTTCTTCCAGGCTTAATGGATTGCCGCCTATATGGTAATTTGTGGGCACTTTGTTTTTGCCAAAGGGTATGACTATACACCTTTTGGTGTTTAGCTTTAGGCCATGGTGCTGGCACCAGTTATCCGTCTCTGTGAGACCCTTTTGGAGGATGCTTATGTCAGCTGGGGAGTTGATTATGGTGCCCAGTTTGCAGTCATCTGCGAATTTCTCAACCACAGTCCTCCTGTGTTAGCCTGTACCTCAGAAAAGTATATACCGAACAAGAGAGGTCCTAGGACTGAGCCTTGTGGGACTCCACTTGCAACTGGTTTCGAGTCTGACATGGCACCAGCAATTCTGACAATGTGGGTTCTGTCTTTGAGCCAGTTTGCAACCCATCTTATGACATAGGGGTTTATATTTAAGCTGGAGAGCTTATCTATGATGCCTGAGTGGGGTATTGTGTCGAAGGCTTTTGCGAGGTCCAGGTAGGCTGTGTGGACTACCTTCCCTTCATCAATGGCTTTTGTGACTGTTTCAAAGAAGTCTACCAGGTTCAAGAGGCAGGATCTGCCCTTAACAAAGCCGAATTGGGTGGGATCCAATGTCTGTAGGTCCCCAATGTCTTTGTTTATGAGTTCCATGATGATCCTCTCCATAGCTTTGCAGACCAGGCTAGTCAAGCTTATGGGGCGATAGTTTCCAGGATTCGTAGAGGCACCACCCTTGTGGAGTGGGACCACTGTTGCTGTATGCCATTCTTTGGGTACATATCCTGTGGTAAGGCTGAGATTGAACAGCGGCTTTACGTGAGGTTTAGCTCTTCTTGGAGTTCATGCAGGATGCAACTAGGGACACCATCTGGTCCCATTGATGCTGTGTTTTTTGCTTTGGAGAGGGCTGCTTTCACATGAGCATCTGAGATGTTCGGGAGGCAGCACTCTGCTGGGATAGATATTTGCTCTTTGGGGGGGGGGGGGAGTTTGCACTGAACCTGTCTGCCAGTATGTTGGCAATGTCTGTGGGTTCAGTGTATTTTGTGTCATTTTGGATCAACACTGTGCATATCTGGGAGTTGCCACCCAGGTTCCTGACATAACTAAAGAAAGCCTTGTGATTATCTTTAGTGTCCTTTGCAATTTTTCTCTCGAAGTTGGCCTTGGAGGATTTTATGAGGGATCGTAGTTTTTTGCTTGTACTGATCAGAGATGCCTTCCCTTTTAGGGATTTTGTTCTGTCCTGTAGTAGCTTCCTCCTTTTGTTGTACAGCTTATTTATGGCTGGGGTCCACCAGTCTGGACGCCTGCTTTTGGGAGATTGGGTCTTGGTTTTGTTTGGGATAGCATGATCCATGCATTCCTGGAGGTGTTCATAGAATGCGTTTATAACGGATTCTGCAGTTTGGGCCGTAGTTTCCACTGGCCCGGGGGCCTTGAAGGATTCCACCTCGGATTTGAGAAGTGTGAAGTTTGCTTTGAGAAGTTCTTCACTGTGGTTTTCTGGGCTGGGGGTGGGGTAGGGATGTGGATGTCCAGTGCAATTAACTTATGGTCCGATCTTACCAAACAGGGGTATAACTCTGGTGTGGAGCATAGTGTCCCCATACTGGTGATGATCAGGTCTAGTATGTTTTCACCTCTTGTGGGGGTGGTGACTAGTTGTTCCATAGCATTAGAGTTTATAAATTCCAGGAATCTTTGGGCTAGGGTGTTGGGGCTTGAGTAGTGCTCCCAGTCTATGTTTGGGTAGTTGAAGTCACCCAATATAATGGTGTTTGGAGAGATCTTCATATTCTCCAGTGTTCTCAGGAAGGCCGAGTGGGATTCCTGATTTTGAGAGGATGGTCTGTAGCATGCTACAAACTGAAAGGCAGTTTTACTCACTGTTAGTTGCACATGGATGGTTTCCGATGCTTCGTGCAACTCCGCTGGGGCCGAAAAGCATGATATGAGGTATAACCTGGTAATGCTGGGGTGGCTCTCTGGAGCCTTGAACCAGATTTCTGTTACTGCACAGATATTGATTTTCTCCATACTGAGGAGGGTTTCGAGTGCATACATCTTGAGGTTTAGACTTCTGGCATCGAGCAGCATTACCCTTAGTTTCTTTTTCATTGTGTTTTCTATGGTGGTGGGTTTGTCTTTTGAGCCTTGCCTAAAAAAGGCACTTTGGGGGTGGCAAGAGCCTTTGCCAATGTCTGAAAGCCCAGGGGTGACAGGTGCAAGCCGACCCTAGCGAAGCAACGTGGCTTGTCGAGCATGTCCTCCCAGGCTGACAGGCACTGGATCCCCTTTGAATGACACCAAAATTTTAGCCAATTATTAAAATTGATCATTTTGTCTTTATACTGTGTCATCATTCTAAGTGAGGGTAGGATGCTGCTCAAGGTCAGGGTCATATTGGCCTGGGCTACATGATCGGAGAGCTCTTCTATGTCTCTTTTCATGTAGTCCAGGGAGGTACATCTCAGGTCATTCACACCAGCATGGACAATGACTGAGTCATATTTGTACTTGCTTTGGAGAGACCTGAGTGCTTGTGTTATGTGGAGGATCCTAGCGCCTGACAGGCAGCTCACTGTGACCTTCTCCTTGTTCAGCCTGGTGAGCGGGACGGCAGTGTGTCTGACTATAGAGTCACTTATTACAAGTGTATTAGGTATGTTATTTAGCCTTAGGGGCTGAGACTGTTTGGCACACTGACTTCGTGAACTATGTGTTTCACGTGTTTTGTTTTGGGGTGGTGCTTGCTTAGATGTCTGCTTTGGAGGTCTCTGTTGCTTAGGCAGATTTTTTTTTTAGAGTCTCTGAGTATGTTTTTGTGTGTTTATGTGTTTGGTTTGCTGATGTGGTAGGACTATGTGAGACTGGATTTGTGGTATGTGAGGTTACCTTTTCCTCCTGACTGGTTGTACCAGTTCTTGGTTGAGAGAGCTCTGCCTCCAGTTTGGCTATATGGTTGCATCTCTCACATATATTTGAACTTGTTGGGAGGAGGAGAGGGTTGCCTGTGTACATGAGGCAGTTGTAACATTGCCTCAAGATTCCCAGATTCACCAGCTGGACTGGAGAAGAAACAACTGACCTTTGGACATGCTAGAATAGTATAGAGAATTCCTTTAGTTCTGATTCAAAAGGGATCAATAGGGGACCAGGTACTCAAAGGGAGTATATGAGGGTGTAGTGCTTTAAGTTTACAAGTGCTGACTTGTAAAATTGCTTTTATGGGCAAGTGCTGGGCCTTATATTGAGAATAGGGTGTTTAGTTTGAGAGATGGAGCAGTTCTAAGGGAAAAAGTGAAGAGTAGACTTAGTGGAGCCGGGAATGGTTTAAACCCGATTAAGCGGCACTGCCCGATGCTGCGCTATGCGGAAAATCACGCAAAAATGTGCTAAAGCGGGCTTTAAAGCAGGGAGTTAAAAAGAGATAGGAAATGGCCCAAAACAGCCACGGTAAGTGTTGGTATCCTGTGTGTTTTCAGTATTTTGAACTTTCGAGATTTTGGTCTCAGGATTTTGGTCTTTCAGGATTCTGTAGCGCTCCCATATATACACATCTGTGTGTTTGTGTGTGTTTATGTGTGTGTGTGCGTATGTGTGTGTTTGCATGCGATCGTGTGTGTGTGTGTGTGTGTGTGTGTGTGTGTGTGTGTGTGAGTGGAGACAGAGAAAGAGAGAGACGATGTAAATACTTGTTCCTCCAGAAACCTTAGGATGGGGGTTGGTGGGAGGGGAGTTGAGGAAGAATGAATATCGGCAACACAGACGGAATGTTATGGTAAGTACATAACTTGTTTATCTGATGTTGTCAATCTTCATTCTATCCTAAACAAGTGGGACAGCATGCCTAGCTACCTGTATCCAGGGTAGACTCAAGGAAGGATATTCCTGAGCACCATAGAACCAAAGGACGCCTTACCTCTTGAGACCAGATTCAACTTGTAATGAATGATAAAGGTATGGAGAGTAGCTCAAGTTGCTGCTGAACAAATATCCATACACATTCTTGATTGAAAAACTGTGGAAGTAGCTATAGATCTAGTGGAGTGTGCTTTCAAGGGATGTGCAAGAGAAATGCCCAATTTAGCACAGACAAAGGAAATGCAATTTGTCAACCACTTTGATAGGGTAACCCTGGAAACTGTTTTTCCCAATGTTGGTTCAGAGAATGAAATAAACAGTCAGCTTTCCTCATTTATTCTGTTCCTTGCAAACAGAATCGCAATTGTCTACGAACACAAAGTAAATGTAAGATTTTCTCCTTTGTTGGCAAACGTCGGGAGAAAACACTGGTAGATTAATGGCCCTACTGATGTTGGATTCTGATACCACCTTTGGAAAAAGGAGGGCTGTATGTAAGGTCACTCTATCTTTGTAGAAAGCCAAGTATGGAGGTTTAGAAGATAATGCTTGGATCTCAGAAATTCTTTTTGTGGAAGTAATGGCAACCAAGAAAATTGTCTTCCATGTAAGATATTTAAGGTCACATGTAGCTGCTGGTTCAAAGGGAGGTTGTGAGAGAGATTGAAGCATCAAATTTAAGTCCCATGGAGGTGTAGGGTCTTTAAAAGGAGGCTTTAGAAGAAGAAGTGTCTGTTTTAAGAAGGCCTTGCTCAATTTATGAGAAGCTACGGATACCCCATTAAAGCCGGAATAGAAATTTGAAATTGCTGTTAGCTGTACTTTAACAGTTGAAGAACTAGCACAGTTTTGAAATAGGTGTGCAAGAAAATCTAAAATGTGATTGATGGGGCCTGAAAGGGGGTCAGGATTGTGTTGCTGAGCCCAAAAGGCAAATCTTTTCCATTTACTGGAATACGTTTTTCTTGTTAAGGGTTTATGGGAAGATAAAATTATATGTTGGACAGGAGATGAGATCATAGATTGTCTGGCCACTAGGGGAATTGGAGAAGCAAAGCAGTCAGCTTGAGGTTTGGTATATCTGGGTGTGACATGCCCATTGGGTGAGACAGGAGGTCCTGAGTCAGATCTAGGTTCTATGGTGGTTGAACCATGTAAGGACAGAAGAAGGGAAATCGAATTTGTCGAGGCCAATAAGGGGCAATGAGGATTACTGTGCTCTTTGACCTGGCAACTTTCTGCAGAAATTTGGGAATCAGTGGGGTTGGTGGAAAGGCATATAAGAGACCGGGGGGGCAATCATGAAGCAGAGCATCCACGGTGACTGCATCTTTGAGGGAATCAGGGCAAAGTAGTTGCTGCACTTGCTGTTTAGGGGAGAGGCAAAAAGATCACAGCATGGCTGGCTCCACTGATGGAAAATCTTGTCCACCACTTTCTTGTTGAGGGATCATTCATGTGGAAGAAGAATGCACCTGCTCAGTTTGTCCACAATCACACTGGATCTCCCTGGAATGTGCATCACTAAAAGAAGAGATCACCCACTGCCAGACCCTGAGAACTTTTTGACACATTCGATAAGATTTGGCTCCCCCTTGCTTGCTCATGTACCAGAAGACTGACATGTTGTCTGTTTGATTTGCAATTGTCCCAGGGGGAAGAACATCTTGAAATGCATGCAACACCAAGAGCACTGCTCTCGCCTCCTGCATTTATATGCAAACTGGCCTCTTTGGAGTACCAAATACCCTGGACTGTCTTCCGCAGATAATACCTCCTCATCCTATCTGGGAAGGGTCTGTAGTCACTATGGCTTTGGGCTGCTGGGGGATGACTGGACGGCCATGGAGCAGTTGATCGGATTGGCTTCACCAATAGAGATCTCTTTTGCAAGTGTTGGTAATTTTTTTATCTGGTACGACACTGACTGATGGAAAATTGAGCACTGAGTAGCCAAAATCCATTAAAGGCTCCACATGTAAAACCTGGCCAACAGCACTAAGTTATTGCTGAGGCCATGAGGTCTGGAGTTCGAAGAACTGTGCAGGATTAGATCAATGTGTTCTCTAAAACCTTCTTGACCTTGACCCTATTGTTTGAACTAAGTGTGGTGGAAGGGAAGCAATAGCAGTCTTTGTGTTCAGCAGTGCTCCAATAAATTCTAATGTCTGAACTGGCTGAAGTTGTGATTTCCTGTAGATTATGGTTATTCCTAGGACAGTGCAGGTGTGGAGAAACTGATCTCGCAAGTATGAATTGATGCCTGGTTGGAGCGGTAATGAGCCAGTCATCCAGGTAGGGAAATCCCTGCAGTCTGAGGTAAGCTACCACTACTGCCATGCATTTGGTGAACACCCTGGGGACTGTGGTGAGTCCAAAGGGCAGTACTCTGAATTGGTACTGACTGGCTCCCAAAAAGAGGTGTAGGTACTTTTCTGGATTGCCTGTTCATTTTTATGTAATAGTGGGCATCCTGAAGATCTAATGAGCACATCCAGTCATCCTTGACCAGAAAAGAGAGACTGGATTGAACAGCGACCATCCAGAACTTGGTTCAGTGAACAGATTTATTTAGATTTGTGATATCCAGAATTGGTCTCCAGTATTGTGTTTTCTTTGGCACTAAAAAGAACCTTGTGTAAGTTCTGTATCCTACCTGGTCTGGTGGGACATCTTGGATGACTCTCTTTTTCCTAGCAGCTTTCGAATCTGAATTGGTGCTTGATTCCCTGTGCCTGGGTGGAACATCGGGGATTTTTCTGTGAATTGGTGGTGGTAGGGAAAACTGTATTCTATAATCTCTGGATATAATCCAGTGTACTCAAGTATCTTTTGTTAAGTCTAGCCAGGCTCTCTGGTGCAGAGATAAATGTCCCCCTACTGTCTCCAGAGGTGGAGAGTCAAGCCTCCATTCAAGAGTGCTGGTAGGGTTTATCAATGAAAGATTTCATGTGAACCCTGGTTTTGCTGGCCATCTCTGCCACCAGGACAACAACATCCATTGGAGTTCCACCCTCTGCCCCTGGGGGCACCTCTTCCACATGTGTCATGGAAAGGACCTTGGGACTTTTTGAACCACATTTTCTGACCACTCCACTGATTCCTGGAGTAGGATCTTAGGGGGTCCAAAAAACATATGCCCATGGCAGACAAGGTCTTTCTATCCTTCTCACATCTGGACAGCGTTTCCTTCACTTTATGGCCAAAAAGAGTAGTTCTGTCAAAGGAGGCATTGACGAAATGTGACTTAAATGCCTTCACAAAATCGCACAAGCGCTTCCAAGCATGCTTCTTCATGGAAATGCCTGAACCCTCAGCTCTTGAGGTTCCTTCCGCTATGTTGGAAATTAACCTTATGGAACTACTGGATATTGACTGTAGGGTTGTCAACTGAGAAGTTACAGAACCTTGAACCTCTGCAGAAATAGCTCCTGAGAGAGTATTTGATAACTCCTTGGTGAAAACTCTCTGAATTCTAATAGTATGCCAAATAGTTCAGCGACTGCAAGGCAAAGGCCGCTGAAGCAAAGACATGCTTCCCCAGTCTGTCCATCACTCGCAACTCCCTGTTGGGGGAGGATGGACAGTGGAACTCTCATTAGCTAGTTCCTTTCTTTGTGGCCACAACAATGACCATGGCATCAACTGGAACCCCTTCTCCCCAAAACTTGTCTGTCCGCAGGTGGTGCCATTATCCTGCCTGGTCTCCAAGGTATGGGTCCTATGGAATTGGGTTCCTTCCACACCCACCTAAAGATCATGTCAATGAGCTCTTCAGCGGGTGAAATCACTCAGGAGGTAGAGGGTCCAGTACCAAAAGCCTCTAGGAGAACAAATTCTTCCAACATAGGGTTGGAGGAAGTCCAGCCAGTTATCTGTTTAAGGATTTCTAGGATGTCTGTAAAGGGGACATCTTCAGGAGGTGATCATGGGGACCCTTCACCCTCATCAAAATCTGTGTCTTCTGTGACAGACTCCTGTGGGGAGTCTAGGTGCTTCCTCTTGCATGTCCTCTTCCTGAGAAATTCCTCAGTGGGATGCTCTGGGGAAGTCTTGGAAGAGGAAATCAAAATTTCCTGGGTGGGAACCTGAGGCTTTGGTACAGGATGTCCCTGTGGAGAAAGGTGGTGAGGCTCCAGGCATTGGGACATCATGGTGGAATATGTAGGATCCAAGGGGAAGACTTTGTCAGGTCTGTGGAAGCAGAGAACACTCTCTTCACAACCTCAAAGGCAGAGCTCGAATGAGCAATAGAGAGGCTCTGATCTGAAAAAGCAGGTTTCCAAATCATCCTCTCTTCCACTCCATTGGCATCACCCCTTAGGAGGAAGTCAAAGCTGAACTGATTAATGCGGAGGTGTTGAGGAACAGAGACGGCTCAGAAAACTACAGAGTCGAATGGTGCACCCCACACCCGGCAGCCAGGCTTTGGCTCTGCGAGCTCTCTGGATAAGAAAGGATTGGAGGTTTCAGAAACAATGTTGGATCCAAGAATACAGAGATCCTTGGATCTGAGACCTACAGATCCGGACGGCTGGGATCCTGTGACTATAAGGCAACGGGGGGGTGTTAGACGAGGAACTTGCAGGGGGTGTGTGGTGGAAGGTCGGGTAACCTGACACAGAGGGGTAGCGCCGAGGGAAAACCAATCTACCCCTGTGCCGAAAGAATCTTCCTTTTCGCTCTCTCCACATCTTCTTCTGTGAGGCTTCTGGAAGAAAAGAGTAGAGTAAATGGAGGGGGATGCTAGCCTCTACAAAAAAGGTGATGAGGGTTTATCAGTTACTGGGTCCACTTACAGCCCAAGGACAATACAGAGTCTGAGTCTCCTAAGGTTCTGTCTAATCCGATAAAGTAGAATCCGATGGTTTAGTCCTCTGATCCGACTTAGCCAGTGTTGGATCTGTAATGCTTGATTTGGACTTTGTAGTCAGATCCTGAACTCCTATTTCTTCTTATCCAGGGCTGAGATCAGATCTTTTGCACTTCTCTTTCGAGAAGAGTCCGAAGAAGATTTGGATGATGGTGAAGGTTTTGACTTTAGAGACTGGGATATGACTTCTCCAAAAGAGGAAGGAATGAGGCCTTTTAATATCAACTTATTTTGTTTTTTTCATTCAGTCAAAGCTCGTGGATTAAATCCATGGCAACTAGAGCAGTCCTCTTGTAAATGCAAGGGACCCAAGCAGTTAGTCAGCCATCATGCAGTATCTGACTGAGGAAAGACAACAGACAGATATTGTAGAACAAAGGCAATCAAAATACAGTAAGCAATTTTTTTTAAAACAGGATACAAGAAGAAAAGAGGGGGAGGGGATACCAACAATGGCACAGAGAAAGTACGACTAGGTCGTAAGGGGAGGAAGATATTAATGATAGTATCTGAGCTTACCAAGTATGAAAACAAGAAAAGGAACAATATTAACCACAAACAAATTAAACTATTTAACGGAAAAAAAAAAACAGAAAAATGTTATTGATCTAACACAGCTTGACAGAGATTGGTAGACCACGTCCAACAGCTAGAAGTGGCAAACAAGATCTGAGGTAATTAGGTAGGTGCATTGTGGGTAAGGGAAAAGCTCAAGAGATCTGGTGGCTGTGAGCTTTAGCATCGGCTGAGTCAGATCCAATGGACTGGATCCAAACCCCACTCGTTGAGAACAGAATGAAGATTGAAACATCAGATCACGGTTTCCCTCATTTCTGTATTGGTTTACTATGTTCGTGAAGTAAGGAGGGCAGTACTAGTATTGTGGCAGAGCTTGTAACTGTGCTGGGTATTGGAGAGGAGGTTGTGTTTGGTGATATGTTTCATAAGCTGAGAGTGAATACATTTCTTGAGGATTTTTAAGAGGGGTGATAGGATAGCAATAGGTCTATAGTTTAACTCTGCTGAAGTACCTCCTTTGTGAAGGGGTATAACATTTTTTTTCCAGATGAATGAGACATAGTTTTCAGTTACTGACCAGTTGATCAGAATGGTTTCTGCACCTATTTTGAGGAACTCATTGGGAAGTATTTTCAGCTAAGATTTTGCTTCTAATTTGTCTAGGAATTTTTTAAGGTTGATGTTGGGATGGGCTGAAAAGTGTGTTGTTTTCAAGATTAGATGGAAGTTGGAGGGGTGAAGTGAGGCGGTCATTGATCAGTGACAGAGACATAATGTTTGATACTTTACTATAGAATTAATAAGGACCTGAAGAAACTCTGTTAAATACAGTGTGAAAGTACTACACACTTATGTTGTTTTAGTCATAGTTTTTGTTGATTTCCTTCTTTATGACTGCATAGAAAAAGAAACATCAGACAACTATAAACATCTTTAGCCCTCACAAAAATCTTTGTAGTACAGTATTCCTGTTTGTTTGTGTCTTTCGGCTTTTCCCGGTTAGGGGTCACCACAGTGGAACTCCGGTCTGCTAATGATTGGCAGTAGAGTTTTACGTGCTGGCTTGCCGGGCCTAATGCACAACCTTCAACGAAGGAACGCCCGTTCATGCATGTCACCACACAGAAGATGCTCTAACTGCAGGGGCGGCTCGTGGCATAGGGCTGCCAGACTGCAGCCCCCTCAAAAATAAAAAAAGAAAGAAAAAGAAGAAAGAAAAATAAAAATTAGTTTTTCAAAATTAGCGGACTTGCGCATGCGCATAGACAGTCCCGACTACTGTCGGTCTATGCGCATGCTCAAGGCAGTCCGGCCGTCCCCATAGGGGACACAAGGAGACGTCTGTGCACTTTACAGTGCACAGACTTCCAGGATTATGGCGTCCGGACTGCAAGAGGAGCAGCAGGGACTCGGGACAGAGCATTAGGGATCTCGTCGGGTCGGAAGGAGCATTGGGATCTCAAGGGTCTTCATTATTGCGGGAAGGATGTCACGTTAGCTGGATGTATTCAGGTAAGGTGCCTTTTAATTTACAATGTTTATTTGTATGGAGTTTGTGCTTTTTAATTTACAATGTTTATTTGTGTATGGTGCTTGTGCTTTACTGGAGTTTGTGTATGGTGCTTGTGCTTTACTGGAGTTTGTGTATGGTGCTTGTGCTTTACTGGAGTTTGTGTATGGTGCTTGTGCTTTACTGGAGTTTGTGTATGGTGTGCTTTACTGGAGTCTGTGTATGGTGTGCTTTACTGGAGTTTGTGTATGGTGCTTGTGCTTTACTGAGTTTGTGTATGGTGCTTGTGCTTTACTGGAGTTTGTGTATGGTGCTTGTGCTTTACTGGAGTTTGTGTATGGTGCTTGTGCTTTACTGGAGTTTGTGTATGGTGTGCTTTACTGGAGTCTGTGTATGGTGCTCATGCTTTACTGGAGTCTGTGTATGGTGCTTGTGCTTTACTGGAGTTTGTGTATGGTGCTTGTGCTTTACTGGAGTTTGTGTATGGTGCTTGTGCTTTACTGGAGTTTGTGTATGGTGCTTGTGCTTTACTGGAGTTTGTGTATGGTGCTTGTGCTTTACTGGAGTTTGTGTATGGTGCTTGTGCTTTACTGGAGTTTGTGTATGGTGCTTGTGCTTTACTGGAGTGTGTGTATGGTGCTTGTGCTTTACTTGTGTGTGTGTGTGTGTGTGTGTGTGTGTGTGTGTGTGTGTGTGTGTGTGTGTGTGTGTGTGTGTGTGTGTGTGTGTGTGTGTGTGTGTGTGTGTGAAAATGCCCAGGTGCTTATGGTGGTGTGGTAGGGAATGCCTCAGGCTTGAACCCTGTACCCTGTATGCAGGTGTTAAAGACTTGAGTTCCCTACCCACCACATTTGAAAAATTTCAGATTTTTGCCTCATATTCGATCTGATCTGTTCCTCATAATATCTGTGGTTTGTAAATGTTGCAATGCTTGATATTTGATGGTGTAGTAGTAGCATTGTTGCCTCCTAGCTGCAGGTTCTTGGGTTTGATTCTTGGCTGGGGTTCCTTCTTTGTGGGGTCTGTATCTTCTCCCTGTGTTTGTGTGGGTTTGCTTTTGTGTCCTCCCATGTTACAAAGACATGTCTGCATTATTTCTTCCTGGGCCTCTGCTGAAAATTGTTTATTTGTTCCAAGTCAGACTGTCCTGATTAAAAAATGTTAAATAAAATTGATAGGCATTTGAATTTCAGGCTTAAGGGTTTCTGAATGTTTAATTCCTTTGTGTATTTGATGGTGCCGTGGTAGTATTGTTGCCTCACAGCTATAGGTTTTCTGGTTTGATTCTTGGTTGGGGTGGCTTCTGTGTGGAGTCTGCATCTCCTCCATGTGTTTGTGTGGATTTGCTCTGGTGCCCTGCCATTTTACAAAGACGTGTCTGCAGTTTTAATCCCTGCTGAAAATTGGTTTTGTTCTGTCCGCAGTAAAATTGACAGGCATTTGAATTTCAGACTTCAGGTTTCTGAATGTTTAATTCCTTGCATAATTGATGGTGCGGTGACAGTATTGTTGCCTCACAGCTATAGGTTTTCTGGTTTGATTCTTGGTTGGGGTGGCTTCTGTTTGGAGTCTGCATCTCCTGCCTGTGTTTGTGTGGATTTGCTCTGGTGCCCTGCCATTTAACAAAGATGTGTCTGCAGTTTTAATCCCTGCGTCTCTGCTGAAAATTGTTTTTGTTCTGTCCGCAGTAAAATTGACAGGCATTTGAATTTCAGACTTCAGGTTTCTGAATGTTTAATTCCTTGCATAATTGATGGTGCAGTGATAGTATTGTTACCTCACAACTACAGGTTTTCTGGTTTGATTCTTGGTTGGGGTGGCTTCTGTCTGCATCTCCTCACTGTATTTGTGTGGATTTGCTCTGGTGCCCTGCCATTTTACAAAGACGTGTCTGCAGTATTAATCCCTGCGTCTCTGCTGAAAATTGTTTTTGTTCTGTCCGCAGTAAAATTGACCGTCATTTGAATTTCAGACTTCAGGTTTCTGAATGTTTAATTCCTTGCATAATTGATGGTGCAGTGATAGTATTGTTGCCTCACAGCTATAGGTTTTCTGGTTTGATTCTTGGTTGGGGTGGCTTCTGTCTGCATCTCCTCCCTGTATTTGTGTGGATTTGCTCTGGTGCCCTGCCATTTTACAAAGACGTGTCTGCAGTATTAATCCCTGCGTCTCTGCTGAAAATTGTTTTTGTTCTGTCCGCAGTAAAATTGACAGGCATTTGAATTTCAGACTTCAGGTTTCTGAATGTTTAATTCCTTGCATAATTGATGGTGCGGTGGTAGTATTGTTGCCTCACAGCTATAGGTTTTCTGGTTTGATTCTTGGTTGGGGTGGCTTCTGTGTGGAGTGTGCATCTCCTGCCTGTGTTTGTGTGGATTTGCTCTGGTGCCCTGCCATTTTACAAAGATGTGTCTGCAGTTTTAATCCCTCGTCTCTGCTGAAAATTGTTTTTGTTCTGTCCGCAATAAAATTGACCGGCATTTGAATTTCCAACTTCATGTTCTTCAGAATACATAGTAGCACAACCTTTTTTTTTTTTAGCAATTTTCCAAGTTTATAAGATGAATATTTTAAATTTGTCCCTATTTTTGGGACTGTATTCCCCATTATTGGCTTCGTCCAGGTTTTTGTGCTAAGGTTGACAGCTATGGCAGAACTGAATTCACTGAATATGTTTGAGGGCTGTATTCCCTCATTACTGGGTTTGTCCAGGTGTTTTGTACTAAGAGGTTGACAGCTATGGTGAGAACTGAATTCACTAAATGATAGCCATTTAAGTTTCAGTCTTCCTCTTTTTACAAAGCAGCTGATGTATGTGGTAGTGGTATGTTACTCTGACTGTTTTTGCTCAGGGACCTTGGCAGTAAAATATATGGTGGCAACACAACATTTTATTCTAGCAACTTTCCAAGATTATACAAGCAATGTTTAATGTGTCCCTGTTTTTGGGCTTTTGACCCAATACATTTTGGCTTTTTCCAGTTTTCTTGAGCTGCGAAGTTGAGATGCAGTTGAGTATTGAGTAGATTTTACAAGGAACTGAGAAGCTGCAGGGGAATAGAAGTTTAGTGCTTTGCCAAGTTAATACTATAGCACAACAGGCTGTGTACTTGCTTTTGATGCAGAAGGTTGTGGGTTCTACTCCCACAAGGGGTAGATGCTGCCGTACTGAGAATGTTCTCCTTGGTGAAGATACTAACTATGAGTTCGTTATCAGTTTGCCATCCATTTCCTCTTGCAATATTATTACTAGCTTATCATTTTTTTAATGTAATATAGACAATTTATTCCTGCGGGGCAACAGACACTTTATTTTTCGATGAAACCATGAAATATAAAGGTGATTGCTAGCAGCAACCACTTCATTAGTTACAGATTTCTTTAATGTGGAATTATTTAGATGACTGACTTTAGAGATTGTGCATATTTACTGATAATCGACTGTAGAATTGTGCATATTTACTGATAAAGGTGGACTGTAGAATTGTGCATATTTACTGATAATGGTGGACTGTGGAATTGTGCATATTTGCTGATAATGGTGGACTGTGGAATTGTGCATATTTACTAATAATGGTGGACTGTGGAATTGTGTATATTTACTAATAATGGTGGACTGTGGAAGTCTGAGTAGACTTTTTATGATAAATGTTCTCAACTGGGCAGTTTTGCCATTATGGGTGCATATGGTTTGTTTCATTGCTTACTGGAAAAATGTTCAAAACAAATTTAAAACATCCTGTAACAAGTGTACTGTATTGTACAAGGAATATAATTTTAGTACAATGAGGAAGGTGTATCAAAGAGCACATGTATGTTTCATATGCAAGGAGCCTATGATTCAAAACAGCCCAAAATTAATCTTTATCTGCCACTGGCAAAATGTATTTTCTTTGAATGTGGGTTTCAATGCTGTTTCAATGAATGTGAGTTTCAAGGGCAGAGAAGTTTTAATGCTAAGTTTTCATTGTGAGACTGCATTGCTTTGTTTAACAGATGACTTAGTGTTTGTGCTGTAAAATACAAAATAAAACTTTCAAATGAAGTCCAACTTATCATAGAAGTAAAGCAGTATGCACATTAGTGTTTATGGTAAATGGAGTGAAATAGCCAAGTAATGGTTCATTGGAATGGCTGCAGAGGCTCCATTCAACCATTATTTTGTCAGGGGGGAAGGGCAGCAAACTCAGACAGGCCCAGCTGAACTATACCTCCCAACTGTCCAGATTTTCAAAGAATGAATAGATTTTTGCTTCTTATTTTTGGTTTGTTCTTCATAAAATTTGTAGTTTTCTGGCAAATCATTTAGGAATAAGTCACTAAATAATAAGTTTCAGACTTCATAACCTTCAGAAAAATGCATGTTAAAGTAAGAGCTGTTCTATCAATTGTCTCAGTTTATACAAGAGCAATTTTTAGTACTGTTTATATGTGCCCCCAATATATTTGGCCTTGTTCAGATTTACTGCATTAACAGGTTGAGAGGTACATGCAAATAAATTGCTTTATAGAATTAGGCATAGCCAACCTCTCAACTGTCCCCAATTTTTGGCTCAAAATGTTGCTCTTCCCCCCAATAATCCCTCCATGAAATAGCAATTTTGGAAGAAAACATGGAGGGTTTACAATTAAGAAATAACTGTAATAATCAAAGTTATAGATTACTTGAAATGCATGTAGATTCTTTTATTTTGTCAGCTGCTCAAGGTAGCAGTACTAATATTAAAGTGTCCCTTCTTTGGCAGGTAGCAGCTGTATTGTGTGTCTATTTTATATTTTTGCATCACATTTTTGGTCCATTTTTCATAAAGTTGTGTTTTTTGGCAAATTAGTGACAAATCACTAAAGACTGAAGTTAGAAAATGACAGACATTTGAGTTTCAGATTTTATACCCTTCAGAAAATTCATACGAATGCAAGACCTATTCTATTATCTTTCTAAGTTGATTAGAGCAATATTTAAAAATTGTCCTTATTTTTGGGCCTTTGTCCCACTTCTGTGTATGGCTTTGTCCAGATTTCTTGCTCTTGAGGTTGAGAGGTATGACAAATGTGTCAGGGCCATCACAGTCAGCCAGAGAGATTTCAAATTGTGACATGCTTGTTGCACCCACTCCCCATGTAGTGACTCTGGATGTGTCCAAGCAAGGCAAGGAGTAGTTGTATCTACCTTGGATGGGGAGGACACACTGCATAAGTACTACAGTGGCTTTTCATCTGTCCTTGATTTTGCAGAATGGTCTGGTTTCTGTCATATTTTTGTACTGTTGATTTATGCTTATTACTCAGATTTATGCTTATTACTCAAAGTGCCTGTTGCTCTGTGTTTAAGTAGCAATGCTAATGACCTTAAGGTAAGCTTGTCTGAGATCGTAAGATGCAAGTAAGCTTTAATAAGCACACTGTTAAAGAATTGCCAACATTGAAAGCCTTTCTGTTGTTGCCATGCAGAGAATACTTGACTAGATAATGTATAAGCCTTAGGTATTAAAGGACAGGATTCCATTATTTTAAAAAGCTCATTACACTTGTTGGAGACTTCCATTCATCTCTACAGACTTTACCCGTAAACTAAACAGAATGCCAATCATGTGTGGTCCATAACCTGTACAGTAATCCTTTAAGCAATGTATCTTGAGCTTGTTTCTTGTTTGCTTTTCATTTTTTACTTTTATCATGTTTTCCCATGAAACAAGTTGTCAGGCAGCAGGTCTTTTTTGGATAAGAAACATTTTTACAAGTGGGGGCATCACATAGATTTCTACTTTCAGCATGGTACTTGGTACTTTAATAAAGCTGAATATATTATAATTAGAACTGCAGTGCAAGAAGTGGTTTGAGTTGAGTGCTTCTGGTTTTTCTTATACTTGATTTTGACTGGCATTCAAGTAATGTATTTAAAAAGTAATTTATTTGTTCATGCCTCACAACCTTTTGTTTCCATCTAGATATTAAGTAAGCTGTCATGCAGCCAATGCATGGAAATATTTTTATTCTTCTACACTTATTTTTGTCTTGATTGGACTTTCATAATGATGGTTTGCCACCCAGGGCAGCGTATTTAATTAAAGTTAGTTTTTTGTGGTTTTGTGCATAGCTCCTCCCCTTTCTGGTTGACCACACCCCCTCCCCTTGACCCCACCCATTCAGCTGTCTCCTGCAGCCCCCCTGTGATTTGAAGTCACCAGCCGCCACTGTCTAACTGAGAATCGAACGGGCAACATCTAACTGTGAGGCGACAATGCTATCGCAGCACCACCACCACAGTATAGTACAGTATTCCTGTTCTACTAAAAAAAATTGGTAATGACACTTATACAGCAGCTGGTACCAACATACAGCCTCGTAAAAGCAGTTTCCATCGATCCGGTAGGTATTCAACACCATTCCCCATTTTGGTATTATAGACACGCTCACCAGCCTGAACATAAACCCCTATGTCACAAGATGGGTTGCCAACTAGCTCACGGACAGAAACCACATGGTGAGAGTTGCAGGAGCTAGGTCCGACTCTAAACCGGTTAGAAGTGGTGTTCCCCAGGGCTCAGTCCTAGGACCCCTCCTGTTTGACATATATGTCTCAGAGGTACAGGCAAGCATAGGAGGATTATGGCTAACCAAGTTCACAGACAACTGCAAACTAGGGGCTATAATTGACTCTCCAGCTGACACAGACATCCTCCAAAAGGGTCTCACTGAGACGGATACCTGGTGTCAAAATTATGGCCTCAAGCTAAATGCCAAAAAGTGCATAGTCATCCCCTTTAGAAAAATCACAGTACCCACAAACTACCACATAGGTGGTAGTCCCCTAAATACGGAAGATGTAATAAGGGATCTGGGAACCCAAGTAGATAGTAATCTCTCCTTTGATAACCACATTGCCAAAGTGGTTAGAAAATCCTTCTATGTGGCCTACCTAATCACAAAAGGGTTCGCATCCAGATCAAAAGAGGTCATTGTGCCCCTCTACTCAACACTCATCAGACCCATCATAGAATACAATGCCCCATTTGGGATGCACCTTACAAGACACCTGCAACAGCTGGAAAGACCACAGAAGTACCTCACCAAGAGGATCACTGGCCTCAAACAGATGCCCTATGCAGGTCGACTGAAGAAACTCCAGCTGTATTTGGTTGCATACCGCCTACTCAGAGGTGATCTCTGCCTGCCATGTCCAACCCAGAACTGATGGACATGATCCACCTAAAGAAGACCATACCCCTCAAGCCACATGCTCTAGGGATCTAAACCTCACCACAACAATAAATAGGACTTGCTGGAGGGATAGATTCCCATGCTTTGGAACAAGATTCCAATCTACATTAGGCAGAGCTCCTCGCTAACACTTTCAAGAGAAACCTTGACGAGTGGATGGGAAACAAAGTTTACCCCAGGGATCACTTCAGTGGCTCTGCTGGATAGAGGCACAGGGAACTAATCTAAGGGGGCGGTGAAAGCCAACACATTCTGGCTAGGCTTATCAATGCCTTCGGAGAGATAGCCTAGTACCTACCTATGAACTTATGAACCTATTCCTTGACCAAGGAGAAGGAAATGGACTCTAACAGGGTCACATTCAAAGACATTACCCCACTCCTAGTTACCAGTCCCACAATGTGGGCTTCACAGTGGTTGATACTCCACAACACTGATGTTTTTTTTTCTTTTGTTATCAACATTACTCAAAATAGGCATTTATAAACCTAGATGTGCTTTAAAGGAAAAAATAACAGCATTAAATAGTGTCTCACCAAGAGCCACTAAGCAGTTTAAATTGTGTAACCCTCAATAATGTTATTGAACTGTTTTCTACCAGAAATGGTGTGATTTAGGTTACAAGGACACAGACTTACCAAAGTTTACAATAAAACTATATAATACCTTTCAAATTGTCTGCTTCTCAAAGTACAAAGACTGAACTACTGTGTATACTTAATACCAAGATGTCGAAACATGATGAGATTTTTTTTGGAACAAATAGTATACTTTATACCAAGTCGGTCTGAACCTGTAATAAACCATGTACTGTGAAGTTTTGGCAATACAAAGTTTTAACACAAGGAGCTGCAAGTTTCATTTGGGAATAAGTGGATTTATCACCTCCTGCAAATAAAGGATTAGCTAAATTACCCTACCTAAAGAAAAAACTCGTGGAAATTCAGAATAAAAAGAACATTCCAAATGGAAAACACCAAACAATCAGTGGCAAGTTTAACTCTAACCAATCATACCAACTGTTCTTCCCTCACTTTTTGTGGAACCTTCACATATAAGAGCAAGCCTTATGCTACTTTTATTATTAACTTTTTGGATCTGATGGAATGTATAAAATGAAAGTGCTGATCTGAATATACATTCTTTCAAGAAAATCGACTAAAGGCACATTTTTCAAAAATTTGTTAAAGCTTTCTAGTGGTTTAAGAACTTTTTTAAAGGCATCAACATCTTTTCATGTAGAGCTTCTAGTAAGAAGCAAAGATTCATTTTTAACAGAAATTCTGAACCACTCTTGAGATAATCTCTTTGGCTTTCATTTTTCATTTGTCCTGGCTGTGGCCTCTAGGCTCATCCAGGTTAATTTAGCTTAATTTGGGTAGCTACCAGTTTGTGGGACCTGTGTTTTTAGCTGTTTTTGAATAATGCTTTCCAGCTTTTAAATGGAGTTCTCTCCTCCTCCCATGTCTCCTTGTGATTCTCAGCAAGTCTTGGCATCTCAAACAGAGCTTGGTGCTGTCCTTGCCCTTTCACTTTGGTTCTCAGATGGAAGTATTCATTTCAAAATTAACTTGCTATACACTTCTCCAGAATGATGCAGTGTGCAAAGGTCTAATAATGACTCAGGCCTTCTTAAGATGATCCAGTCTTAGGCCGACTACACTGAGCTTGTGACTGGCCCAGATTGAGATCTTCTAGCCATAATGGTCATATTTCTGAAACCCTGAGCCCTTGACCACAGAGAAATATCCATACCTGGAGCTAACAAACAGTAACACAATACACACAAAAAGCCTTTGTAAAATTTGTATGATGGAATTTTCTTTTTTTTTTTTTTTTTTTTTTTTTTTGCTGTTTAAACAACCATTGAAATGATTGCCTTTGATTAGGCCCATAAAGGCCTAACCAAGAGTGGAGAGGTAAGAAAAGAAAACTATCCACATATAAATAAGCAAAAAAAAAAAAAAGAAGTGATGTACTTACTATAACGCTCCATGTTTGTTGTCCTTCATCTTGCCTTCCTTCTTGCTGGTTGGGTTCGGAGCCGATCCTCAGCTCCGACTCAGCCGATTCACTATAGCTCAGGAGCTTTTACTGGCTCAAGGGTAACTCCTATCCTAACATGCCTAGCGGTAGCTACCCAGATCTTGTTTGTAATAGCCCACACTAGACATAGTAAAAAACACACTTTTACTAAGCTCTTATACATTTAAGATAGGAAGGAAAAAGGAAAAACAAGGCATGGTTAACTAACCTGGTGTGTTAGCAGGAAACTCAGCCAGTGCAACCAATAAAGGAACTCCTCTTGAATCTCCAGGAAGGGGGAAGGAGGGGGGGGACTCAAGAAGGAAGGCAAGATGAAGGACAACAAAAATGGAGTGTTATGGTACGCACATAACTTCTTTATGTTATGTTGTCCCATCTCGCCTTCGTTCTTGCTGGTTGGGACCGCGTCCCCAGCACCTGGATCTTGGGTGGCTCACTGGAACAAACTCTTCAGGACTGTGGAACCAAAGGATGCCCTATTCCGGGAGACCACATCCACTTTGTAATGAGAGATAAAGGTATGAGGATTTGCCCATGTTGCTGCTGCACAGATTGAATCTAAAGGCAATTTAGCTTGGAAGGCAATAGAGGTGGCTAAAGCCCTGGTTGAATGTCCTCTCTTGCCCTCCCTAGAAGCGTCTTTTTATACAAATCAAAACAATAACTGATTGCGTCTGATACCCATTTTGATAAGGTCACTTTTGAAACTGGAGAACCTTGTTTAGTGCCAGCAAAGGATACAAACAACTGGTCTGATTTTCTAAGGTCTTTGGTCCTCTGTAAATAAAAATGTAATTGTCTATGAACACCCAGTTGGTGGAGTCTATACTCCACCTTGTTGCTGTAACTGGGGAAGAACACAGGAAGCTCAATGGACTGATTTAAGTTATACTCTGAACATACCTTTGGCAAGAAGGAATGATTGGTCCTAAGAGAGACTCTATCTTTGTGAAAATTTAGATACAGCGGGCGAATAGACAAAGCATGTAATTCAGAAATCTGTCTAGCTGAGGTTATAGCAACCAAGAAAAGGGTTTTCCAAGATAGAAATTACAGGGGACAAGATGCTGCTGGTTCAAAAGGTGGAAGAACCATAGAAGCTAAAACCAAGTTTAGGTGCCGGGGGGGATCTCTTACTCGGGGCCGTAAAAGACTTATGGGACATGATGTTAGAACCCATGTCTCCTACATGAAAATTGGAGGTGGCAGCTAGCTGGACCTTAATAGCAGCTGCACATGCCCCTCTTTCGAAGATTTCGGCCAGAAAATCAAGAATCTTGTGAACAGGAGTGTTAGAGTGTGCTCAACAATATACTAAGGTTGAAAGTAACTTTGCTACAATTATGCAACATAAATAAGGTACAAGATAAAGCTTGCTTAAATGTAGAAATAGAGTTTAGTAATATGTAATCAGCATCCATACTAAATTACCATGGCTTGGAAAAGGAATCTGCTGAATGGACATTTTTCCCTTCAGACTTAAAAACAGGATGTATGCAAGAGCAAAAATGCAAAATCTGCTTTTAAAGAACACTGACATGTTTTTCTGCATATAAAAAGAATGGACACAATATGTTTCCTTAAATAACAGGACATGTTTATGATACTGTGACAATGTGTTTCCTCAAAAACATGTTTTTCTGCATGGACAACAGGACACTGTTATCAGCATTGGCAAAAGAACAGATGTTCTTATACAAAGATCCAAATAGAATACAGGATGTTCACACTGTCAGAAAAGCTGGTCTCTTACAAGACATTGTTAAACAAGGAAGCTTAAAATAATATTATCAAGTCAGCAGTTTGCATCAGCATCTGCAACAATTAGTATTGTTTCTACAGGATGAGCAATTCTCCAAAATAGAATATCAAGAGGAAATGTATATGTTTATGCATGACTAAAATTGTATATAAAGAGCTGTATGAATCCAGTTATGTTAGGGGTATGGTAGGGACACATTTGTCCTGAGGTAAATGTATCTCTCACATCATCTGTACTATATGAGAAGTAAAGTTGGAACAGTACTTTAAGCTGCAACGTTAGTCTGTTTGGTTTATTATAAAACGTTATTTGTTACTGCTCTAAAGTTGATGCTGCAAAGTATATTCTCTCATCAGTGTATTTTCTGCAAGTTTCTGTATGCAACTGACTGTGAATGCAAATATAACCAGACTTTGAATTTTAGCAGAATCCAGCCAGCAAGACTGAGTGTCTTGAGAAGACTTCAAATCCATCACAGCAAGCAGTAAGCTCAATATAATTTTTCAAGGAGCAGTGAAGGGATCAATGTCATTACTCTTCGCCCAATAAGAGAACCTCTTCCATTTGTTAGTGTAAATCCTTCTGGTAGTGGGCTTGTGAGAGGACACTAGGATGTGTTGTATAGCTGGGGAAATGTTTGGGAGCCTGGCTAAGACCGGAAGTGGAGGAACCAAGCAGACAGCTTGAGAGTTTGGAGGGAAGGATGAAGCCTGCCCAAATGATGCATCAAAAGGTCTGGATCTGGGTCTAGTATCCAAGGCCCCAGTTGAAGATGATGGCGAAGAAATGGGAACCATATCTGACGAGACCAGTAAGGAGCAATGAGGATGAGTTTGCAACCCAGTGACTTTGCTTTCTGAAGTACCTTTGGAATTAGAGGAAAAGGTGGAAAGGCATAGAGAAATCCCAGAGGCCAATCGTGAACAAGTGCATCCCTGGGTGACTGTCCTGGAGGGGAGACTAGGGCAAAGTAGCTGCTGCATTTGTTGTTGAGGGGAGTGGAAAAAAGAAGGCAGCATGGCTGGCCCCATTTGCGAAAAATCAAGTCCACAACTTCTTGCTTCAGAGACCACTTGTGAGGCATGAGGATAGCCCTACTGAGCCTGTCCGCTATCACGTTGGATTTCCCGGGAATGTGAGTCATAATCAAAAAATGTTGGGAAGATATCACCCATTGCCATACTCAAAGTGCCTCCCAACACAAGGGGTAAGATCTGGTCCCGCCCTGCTTGTTGATGTACCATACCACTGACATATTGTCTGTCTGAATTGCAATGGTCCCAGTAGGGAGACAGTCTTGAAGTGCTTGCAATGCCAGAAGCACCGCTCTCATCTCTAGAACACTGATGTGCAAATGGTACTCATGAGGTTGCCACATTCCTTGGACAGTCTGTCCCAGATAATGACCCCCCACACCCTATCTGGGAGGTGTCCGTGGTCACTGTGGCTACAGGATGAGGGTCTAGAAGGGGTCTGCCCAGAGTCACCTGGGGGGAGACAAGCCACCATACTAAGTCCTTTTTGCAAGTTTCCGTGATCAAGATAATGTGTGACATTGGTAAATCCTGGAAAGACCACTGAGCAAAAAGAAGCCACTGCAGAATCCTCATGTGGAAGCGAGCCAAAGGAACTAGTGCAATTGCTGTGGCCATTGAGCCCAAGACTTGCAATACTTCTCTTGCCCGAAGTCTTGTCTTCTTTATGAGAAATTAAACTTGCAGATGAATGGCTGACACCCTGTCTTGAGGCAGTTTTGCTATCATGCATCTTACATCTAAGTCTGCCCCTATAGAGGTAACAGACTGACAAGGCAACAAGGCAGACTTTTCACAATTTATGGTGATGCCTAGCTGGGAACAAGTTTGGATTGTGTAGTCCCATGCTTTGATCAGTTGATGCTCGGTGGTAGCAGTGAGGAGCAAGTCATCTAGATATGGAAACACCTGGAATCCTATATGCCTCAGGTGAGCCGTGACCACTGCCATGCACTTGAAAACCCTGGGGGCAGTGGTGATACCAAAGGGCAGGGTTCTGAACTGATAATAACTGGCTCCCAGCCAGAAGCGTAGGAATCTCCTGGATTGCCTGTCCATTTTTATGTGGTAGTATGCGTTCTAGAGATCTATGGAGCATATCCAATTGTCCTAACCCAAGAAGGGAAGAATGGACTGCAGTGTTACCATCCGGAACTTCATCTTTTTTACCGATTTGTTTAGCTTGCTGAAATCCAAAATGGGTCTTTTTTGGAACTAAAAAGAACCTTAAGTAAGTTCTGGATCCGATTTGGTCTGCAGGGACTTCTTGGATGGCTCTTTTTTTCTAGCAATCTCTGTATCTCTAGGATTGCGTAATCCCGAAGACTGGGTGGAACATCTGGGATAGAACGTTTTTCTTTTGAGGGGGTAACTGGGAAAAAGAAATTTTGTAACTCCTGGATATTATTGACAGTACCCATGTTCGTCTTTTAATAGTTAGCCAGGCTGCTGGGTACAGTGATAGTCTTCCCCCGACTGCCTCCAGAGGCAGACAGTCGAGCCTCCCTTCAGGAGTGCTGGAAGGGCCTAGCAGAGAAAGTATCTCTGTCGCCCTGCTGTTGCATACCCTGACTGCCGCGAGGGCGGCATCTTCTGTTGTTGTTTCCCCCACTGCCTGTGGGGGAAAAATCTCCATGTGTGACAGGTGAGGCTCCCTGGGATTTTCTGAACCACATCTTTCCACTCTTCTAATCTTTAGGACAGGGTCTAGATGGAGTGGAAAAATGGGCTCCTATGGCAGAGAGAGTCTTGCAATCCTGTTCACACCTGGTGAGAGGTTCTTTTACCTGAGGCCCGAACAAGGACGAGCTATCGAAGGGGGTATTGGTAAATGAAGACTTGAAAGCTTCTGCAAACTGACAAAGGTGCATCCAGGAGTGCCTCCGCAAAGCTACTCCGGTACCTGCTGCCCTACTCGCTCCATCTGTAGCATAAGAAATGAGCCTCATGGAGGAGTTAACCACTGATGTTAAGGTCGCAAGCTGGGAAGCCACCCTGTTTGCAACTCTCTCAGCTGTAGGATCTTGCAGGGTATCTCCTAGCTCCTTCAGGTAATCCCTCTGAAGTCATGTGAAGTGTGACAAGTAATTCAGCGATCTGAGAGTAAAGGTCGCTGAAGAGAACATATGCTTCCCATACCTGTCCATCATATGAGACTCCTTGTTTGGCGGATGGACAGATGAAGAAGTTTCCGGAAGTTCCTCTTAGAGGCCGCTGCCATCACCATGGCATCAACAGGGACCCCTTTGGAAAGGAAGGATTTATCCTCGGGAGATGTGATAAATTTATTCGGTCTCCTAGGAACTGGTTCCATGGTCTCTGGAGCACTCCACGCCTTTCGACTCACTACAGACAAAAGTGGGTCAAAAGGCAGAGACACCCAAGAGGTGGAGGGTCGGGAAACAAATGCATCCAGGTAGACAGACTTGTCCTCAGAAGGGGCTAGGGACTTCCAGCCACCCTTCTGTCTTAGGATTTCCAAGATGTCTGAAAAGGAGACATCCTCAGAGGGGACCCTTCTGATTCATCCAAGTCTGTCTGAAATGATAGACTCAGGAGAGTTCAGATGCTTCCTCTTACATCTTTTCTTCTGAGGGACCTCTGAATGTTTGGGGGAGGTTTCGGAAGAAGCGGGGTCACCCAATGGGGCATCCTGGGGCACAGGTTCCCTACGCTTGGAGGAAGAGGGAGGGTCAAGGGCAGGCACAGGCACCGCGAGAGAAAGAGCCAATGGAGCCGAGGGTGGAGCAGTCTTAGGAGACAGCACACTCCTCATCACCTTGAAGGGGCCATGGTCCCGAGTCGAAGGAGCCTCCGGATCTGAAGAGCCAGAAGATCTCCTGTGAATCGAGAGCGACGGTTCTGAGGCTGATGTCAGAGCTGAGCTCACCTGCGCCGAAGCTCCGAGAGGGAGAGTGGGGTCAGACAAGGGTCCGATGCTACTTCTTCCCTCACAGTCAGTGAGAGAGATTCGGCGCCCAGATCCCTCAATGAACTCTGACATTGAAGAGATCAGAGTGGGTGTCAGAACTGATAAAGGAGAAGTAACCGGAGCTGACAGTTCCACCACCACAACTTCCATGCACTCCAGCTCCGAGCTCAAGAGAGTCGGAGAAGGAACCGATGGAGAAGCTGGATGGGCTGAAGGAGCCAATTCCTTATGGACTGGGCTTGATAGTAATTTAGCAAGTGCCTGTGACTTGAGGAGCCTATTGACCACTCTCTCCATGTTGTGATCCAAAAGCCTGGAGGACCGAGTGGAGTGCGAAGAGAACCGGTGACTGCCCACTCCAGGTTGCAGCAAAGGAGATTGTGGAGCAGAGTGTACAGGTTCCAAAGAAAGAGACCTTGTTCTCTTATGGGTCCGGACTGGCTCAGAGGACACAGATGGAGCTGCCGGAGACTTAGCTTTGTCAGAAGCAACACTGGGAACTGACAGAGCCAAAGGTTTTTCAGTGGAAAAACTCGGAACTGATGGCTTAGTATGTTTTTTGGACACTTTAGCTGGCTGAGGACCCTGAGACGAAGAATCTTGATGGTTCTTCAGGAGGCCATGCAAAATTAACTTATTCTTTCTCTCCTGCAGGTCTGTGGAACTGAAAGCATGATAGATCGAGCATGAGTCCTGCAGGTGAACAGCCCCTAAACAATATACATAACTCGTGTGCCCATCCGTAAGGGACATATTTTGGCAACACGAGTCGCATTTTTTGAACCCAGAGGATTTCGACTCTTTGGACATAGTGGATAATTGACAGAAAAATTTTACCACAGAGCTAGAAAAATAAAGCTGTAAGCTAACAGCACACCACAACTAAAATTACTACAAGGCTGTACTAGCCCAAACAACAAGACAGGAATTTTTTTTTTTTTTAAGGGAAGAGAAGAAGAAGAAAAAGGGAGAGAGCCTATAACTTAAATGGTGACTCCCCCAAAAGGAGAGCCTCTAACTTAAATGGCTATCCCAGAAAGGGTGGGGAAATGGAAGAAGAACCCTCTAATTTAAATGGGCTCGAAGGGAAAAGCAAGACCTGAGGAAGAAAACAATGGCTACAAGCACCCACACAAGTAGAAAAAAGGGGTCATTAGACTAACAGGGGATAATATATGCTCTAATGATATTAAACAACAAAACTCTGAGAAGGATAACAATATAAGAAAAAAGCACAAAGTACTTAGCTTGAGCCAGTAGTCGCAATCTAGATGCTGCAAGCGGCAAACATGATCTGGGTAGCTACCGCTAGGCATACTGGGATAGGGGTTAGCCTCGAGCCCGTAAAAGCTCTCGAGCTATAGTAAATCGACCGGGCTCCGAACCCAACCAGCAAGAACGAAGGCAAGATGGGACAACATAACATAAGGCATTATGTACTCACCATAACATTCCATGTTTGTTGTCCAGTATCTCGCCTCCATTCTTGCTGGTTGGGTTCAGATCCGATCCTCGGCTCTGACTCGGCCACATACCAAAGCTCCAGAATGTCTACTGGCTCAAGACTACAACCTATCCCAGGATGCCTGGTGGCTGTTCCCCAGATCTCGTTTGAAAGACTACTTTGTATGCTAACATACAGAAAAGAAAATTTATGAAATATATTGGTCATAAAGGTAAAGAAGCAAGAAGGGAATCAGACCATATTTGCCAATTGTAAAGTCCTCTAGATCCTCCAGGACGGGGGATGGATGGGTGGGATGCAAGAATGAAGGTGAGATACTGGACAACAAACATGGAACGTTATGGTGGGTACATGACTTCTTTATATTGTGTTGTCCTATCTCGCCTTTATTCTTGCTGGTTGGGAAAGAGTCTCCAGCACCATTTTCTTGGGTGGCTCAAGGGAATTACCTCTTCAGGACAGTGGAACCAAAGGATGCCCTGTTCCGGGAGGCCAC
The DNA here is from genome assembly GCF_019279795.1 of Protopterus annectens. NCBI lineage: Eukaryota > Metazoa > Chordata > Ceratodontiformes > Protopteridae > Protopterus > Protopterus annectens. The sequence continues at coordinate 1,157,063,509 of NC_056737.1, forward strand.
ATCTACTTTGTAATGAGAGATAAAGGTGAGAGGATTAACCCATGTAGCAGCAGCACGAATTGAATCCAATGGGAGTCTAGATTGAACGGCAATGGAAGTAGACACTGCTCTAGTTGAATGTCCTTTAACTTTCTCTGGCGGTTCTTTATTATGAGAATTATAGACATAGGTGATGGTCTCGGTAAGACATTTGGACAAAGTAACTTTTGAGACTGCCAAGCCTTTTTTATTTTCTGAATAAGAAACAAACAACTGGCCTGACTTTCTGAAATCTTTGGCCCTATGCAAGTAAAAATGCAATTGTCTATGCACATCCAGTTGTTGAAACTTATATTCTGCCTTGCTGCCATAGCTAGGAAAAAACACAGGCAATTCTATAGATTGGTTTAAATTCACTTCAGAACAAACTTTTGGTAAGAAGGAAGGATTTGATCTGAGGGAAACTCTATCTTTGTGGAAAATCAAATATGGAGGGTGGATAGACAAAGCCTGCAACTTTGAAACTCTCCTAGCTGAAGTAATTGTTGTTAGAAAGACTGTTTTCCAAGATAAAAGAGGATGCTGGTTCGAAGGGAGGAAGGATCAAAGATGATAATACTAAATTTAGGTCCCATGGAGGAGGAGGTTCTCTTAAGGGTGGTCTTAACAGAAAAGTACCCCTGAGGAAAGCTTTGCATAATCTATGGGACATTACATAGGATCCGAGGTCTCCCACATGATAATCTGATATAGCGGCTAATTGTACTCGAATAGTGGCTGCCGCTGCTCCTTGATTAAAGACTTCTGTTAGAAATTCCAAAATTGCAGGTATAGGGGGTGTAAAGGGATCTATGTGTTTTTTGTCTGCCCAACAAAAAAACCTCCTCCATTTGCTTGCGTAAAGATTCCTAGTCAATTTTTTGTGTGAGGAAACCAGAATGTGACGTACTGCAGGGGATAATTCTGGAAGCCTGGCTAAGATTGGAAGTGGAGTAACCAAGTTGTCAGCTTGAGGCTCTGAAGAGCGGGATGGAGCGTTCCTGACTGATGCATCAGAAGATCTGGCACTGGGTCCATGATCCACGGGTTCTACTGAAGGTGGGGCCAATGGAAGGGGAACCATATCTGATGAGGCCAGTAATGAGCAATGAGAATTAACCTGCGACTCAACAACTTGGCTTTCTGAATCACCTTCGGAATCAATGGAAAGGGGGGAAAAAGCATAAAGAAGTCCCAGGGGCCAATCGTGGACAAGTGCATCCCTCGGTGACTCTCCCGAAGGAGAAATGAGGGCAAAGTAGTTGCATTTGGCACTGAATGGAGTGGGAAAAAGGTTGCAGCAAGGCTGGCCCCATTTGCAAAAGATTTGATTCACAACTTCCCGATTCAGGGAACTCGTGAGGCATGAGAATTGCACTGCGTAGCCTGTCTGCTATTATGTTGGATTTCCCCGGGACGTGAGTTCCCGTCAGAAAGCGATGAAAAGAAATTGCCCATTGCCAAATTCTCTGGGCCTCTCGAAATAGGGGACAGGATCTGGTTCCCCCCTGTTTGTTGATGTAACATACCACCGACATATTGTCTGTCTGAATTGCAATAGTCCCCATGGGAAGAGAGTTCTGAAATGCTTGCAATGCCAGAAGCACCGCCCTCATCTCTAGAACATTGATGTGTAAATGGTACTCGTGATCTTTAAAAACCCCTTGGACAGTGTGCCCCAGATAATGCCCCCCCACACACACTATCTGGGACGCGTCTGTGGTTACTGTAGCAACAGGTTGGGGAAGTACAAATGGTCTTCCCATTGTTACCTGAGTGGACTGAAGTCACCATAGTAGGTCCCTCTTGCAGGAATCCGTAATGAGAATCTTGTGAGACATGGGTAACTCCTGCATGGACCATTGAGCGAAGAGTAGCCACTGCAATATCCGCATGTGTAGTCGTGCCAGTGGAACTAGTGTTACGGTGCTGCCATTGAGCCTAAGACCTTGAGGATGAATTTTGCTTGTACCTTTTTCTTGAGTACGATAGATTCTTGACTGCACAGCATTTGTATTCTCTCTTGAGGCAATTTTCCTACCATGTCATTTGTGTTTAAATCTGCACCTATAAAGGTAATATGCTGTGATGGCAACAAGGCAATTTTTTCTGTATTTATAGTAATGCCTAGGTTTGAGCAGAGATGGATGGTGGTGTCCCTCGCTCTGATTAGGAGGTGCTTGATGGTGGCAGTCAGGAGCCAGTCATCTAAATATGGAAACACCTGGAATACTTGACGTCTCAGATGAGCCATGACTACTGCCATGCATTTGGTAAACACTCTGGGGGCTGTAGTGAGACCAAAGGGCTGAGCTCTGAACTGGTAATGACTGGCTCTCAGCCAGAAGCGTAGAAATCTTCTGGAGCACCTGTCCATCTTTATGTGGTAGTATGCGTCCTGAAGATCTAAAGAGCACATCCAATTGTCTTGTCCCAGAAAAGGGAGTACAGACTGCAGTGTTACCATCTGGAACTTTGCTTTCTTTACCGACTTGTTTAGTCTGCTGAGATCCAATATTGGTCTCCAGTCCACTGTCTTTTTTTGGAACTAAAAAGAACCTTAAGTAAATTCCAGATCCGATCTGGTCTGCGGGGACTTCTTGGATGACTCTTTTTCCTAGCAACCGTTGAACTTCTAGGGTTGCTTGATCCCTTTGACCAGGTGGAATGTCTGGGATAGACTTTGATGGACGAAGTGAACAGTGGAAAGGAATGTTGTATCCCCTGGATATAATGGACTGTACCCATTTGTCTTGAGTCAATTTCAGCCAGGCGTCTGAATACAGTGATAGTCTTCCCCCGACTGCCTCCAGAGGCGGACAGTCAGGCCTCCTTTTACGAATGCTGGAAGGGCCGACTGCAGAACGTATCTCTGTCACCCTGGTTTTGCGGACCCCTTCTGCTGTGTGGATGGCATCTTCCATTGTTATTCCCCCCTCTGCCCCTGGGGGAAGGATCACCACGAGCATTCGACAAGGCTCCTTTGGACTTCCGGAACACATTTTTCCGCTCTTTTGACCTTTAGGATACAGTCTGGTAGGGGTGGAAAAACGCATCTTGCCATCTTGTTGGCTCCTGGTGAGAGTCTCTTATTTTGGCCCGAACAGGGACGAGCCATCAAAAGGGTAGTCAATAAAGGAAGATCTGAAGGGTTCAGCAAACTCACAAAAGCACATCCACGAATGTCTCCTAAGCGCTATTCCTGTGCCTGCTGCCTTGCTCGCTCCATCGGCTGTGTGGGAGATGAGGCGCATGGAGGAGTTTGTAATCGAGGTTAAGGTCGCAAGCTGGGAATTTATCTTACCGATAAACCCTGGGTTGTAGCACCTTGTAGGGTATCTCCTAGCTCTTTAAGGAGATCCCTCTGGATTCGGGTGAAATGTGATAAGTAATTCAGCAACCGTAAGGTAAAAGCCACTGAGGAGAACATACGCTTCCCATATCTATCCATCGTACGAGACTCCTTGTTCAGTGGATGGAAAGATTCAGAAGTTTCAGCTAACTCCTGCTTTGTGGCCGCTGTCACCACCACTGCATCTACTGGAACTCCCTTTAAGTATTGTCTATCCTCTGGGGACATAATGAATTTATTTGGCCTCCTCGAAACAGGGTCCACTGACTCCGCAAAGTCCCACACCTTTCGATTCACAACACCCAGGAGTGGGTCGAAGGGCGGAGACACCCAAGAGGTGGAGGGGCAAAAGCCAAATGCCTCCAGGTATACCGACTCATCCTCAGAAAGGGAGAAGGATTTCCAGCTGCCCCTCTGCTTACAGATCTCTAGGATGTCTGAAAAAGAGACATCCTCAGAGGGAGATCGTGGGGACCCTTTCTTAATCCTCTAAGTCGGTATCAGAAGTGATAGACTCAGGGGAGTCTATGTGCTTCCTCTTACACTGTTTCTTCCAAGGGACCTCCTCGGGGGGATGTTCTGGGGAGGTGTCGGAAGACGAGGTTCCACACATTGGGGTTTCCTGGGGCACTGACTCTCTACTTTAGGGATGATGAAGCAATAGATGCAGGCCCTTTAGGGGAAAGAGTAGCTGGAGCCAAAGGTGGAGCAGACTCAGTGGAGCGCACACCCCTCATCACCTCAAAGGCACCATGATCCTGGGCCGAGAGAGACTACAGTCCCGAAGGACCAGGAGATCTCCACGGTGCTGAGGAGTGTGGCTCCGAGGCTGATGTGGAAGCCGAGCTCACCTCTGTCGAAGCGCCGAGTGGGAGAGTCCGCTCCGACAAGGGTCCGACTCGACCCCCCCCCTGGAGCCGACCAGGGAGTGTCGGCTCCCAAATCCCTTGATGGAAGACAGCATTGACGAGATTGGAACAGATGTCAGAGCCGCAATATCGTGGGTGATTACTGTCTCCACCGGTTCCAACACAATGATTTCCTGACACTCTGGCTCTGAACTCATCCGAGTCGGAGGAGAAATAGATGGCACCTGAGATACAGTGGTCAGCTCCACTTACTGATTGGGCTGGGCTTGAAAGAATTTGTGCCAGGGCCCACGTCCACAGCAACCTCTTCACCACCCGCTCCACGTCATCATCCGATAAACTTCTGGAGGATGGAGAGGAATGGGTCTGTGACCTGTGACTACCTGTCACAGACTGTAATAAAGGAGATTGCGGCACCGAGTGTACTGGTTCCAATGATGGTGACCGACTCCTTTTTTGGCTCTGTGGAGGTTCCGAGGAATCAGATGGAACCAAGGGAGGGGCAGGTTTGTCGGAACCGATAACCTTCAGCTCCGAAGATACTATTTCCTTGTGACTGCTTGATGGCTCAGACACCGGAGCCGACGAAGCTGAACTTTTTGTCTTGTCCAATTTAGATGCCTGATTACCTTATTCAAAAAGGCCTTTCAACAAACCCCTCAAAATGAGTTTATTTTTTCTCGCCTGTAGGACCCTTGCACTAAATCCATGACAAATGGAGCAAGAATCCTGCAGGTGGAATGCTCCTAGACAATACATATAACTTGTGTGTCTGTCCGTTAGAGACATTTCTGGGTGCATGAATCGCACATTTTAAACCCAGATTGTCTTGACTCCTTAACAGATTCTTTAGACATCTTGGAAAACCAACTACTAGCAACAACAATAACACTAACAATAACTACAATAGAATGGAAGCAAATATAAAAGAGAGTTTTTTTTTTACTAGGAAAGGGGTGGGAGGAGGGAAGTCTCTAAGTTAAACGACAGTCTCCTCCAACCTGACGAGACGCCTCTAACTTAAAGGGTGACTCCTTAAGAAAAGGGGAAGAAGCCCTGAAGAAAAAAACGGGCTAAAGAGAAAGAATCCTCTAACTTAAACAGATTCTTTAAGGGGGTTAGTAGAAAAACAAGGGGCCCTAAAGAGAACAGCCGAAGACACACCTAAGTAATAAAACAACACCCACACGAGCACACTACTTGGTCAGGGAAGGTATTAGTAGACTCTAATAGAAAGTTTTTGTGAAAAATATAGAAAAAGATGTATAATCATGGTAATTACTAGCCTGAACCATCGAAGACAATCCTGATGCTTCAAGTGGCAAACGAGATCTGGCGTACAGCCGCTAGGCATCCTGGGATAGGTTGTAGCCTTGAGCCAGTAAAAGTTCTAGAGCTTTGGTATGCGGCTGAGTCTGAGCCGAAACCCAACCAGCAAGAATGAAGGCGAGATAGGACAACATAACATGTTTCTGTTTATGACTTCTTCGCTCTTCAGCCATACCTCCCTACGTAAAAATCACTATCTTTCCCTGCTATTTCAAATGACTAAATTACTGTACTGTTCTAAAAAAAAAAAAAAAAAAAAAAAAAAAAAATATATTTAATATAGCTTAGGCTATTGTATTCTACTACACTAACATGTATGCATTGTTGCTTAAATGTTTAACCTTGTTTTTAATTGTGGAGCTTTCTCCCGGGCCTCCACTGAAAAAAAAATTAATCGGCTGGACTAGCCTAGCCCGTAAAACAAAATAAAATAAAAATAAATAAATAAACATCAATCACTTTCTCAAAAAAGTAATAATAAAAATAAATAAATAAATAAATAAGAAATAAGAAAAAAAATGATCTGCTAAAGGAGGAAAGATTCACTTATCTGAAATACATGCTGGGGAGATCACCTCTGCTGTGAATGATGGAAAACAAGGCCTGAGGAAGGTATTTAAATGCACTGCATTAGGGAGATGGGGGAGGAGCTCAAGCTATGTGATGGAGTTCTTCTTGATGACAGACACCTGGTTGTAAACAATCTCAAACATGAAGAGGATGTACTGAATAATCTAAGATACTTCAAACAGCTCTCATTTACCATACCAGCTCTTTGAAGAGACAAATGTCAGTTACACATGAATGAACCCAGATGAGAGAGTGGACTTACAAGTCTGACATCTAAAAAGTGATGGAGGAAAACCTGGCAATTATTTAAGTAGAAGTTTGTGTATATGTCAGCTTTGGTATTCACCTACTTTATCTTGAAGAAGACTTAAACATAATACAAATAGCAATTCAGTGAAAAAAATGTCATTGCTTCCTCAGAATGAGGATGAAACTACTGACTCATCAAACTGCTAAGTTAACTAAAAGCAGGAAAAAGTACACCTTTATTACTTCTAAACTGTGTTATATTAATTCAGGGAACACAAATGACACTGCAAGACCCAAAGACTGAATAAAAGAATCACATTAGAATGGCAGTTTCCAAGACTGCCATTTTGGAGTTAGAATAGTTAAAATATAAGAAACACTTTTTAATGATTTTGATTTATTAGCACAGCTCAGAATACAATATGACATCTTGGTTCTATGGTGTAGAGGGCTGACTATTATTATTAACATGGGAAGCTTGAAAAAAAAAACAGGTGGAGGGATGGAAGTGAGTGTACATTTCCAGCTCACTAATCCCTTGGGGTAGGAAGAGGGATATGAAGAAACTACCTTACTGACCCCTCCAAGAGTGCTTAGGCAGAGCAGGCAGCATTAAAGGGAGATGCGATGTCATGCTGTAGGTAAACCTGATTCTCTCGCCATGTGCACATGCACACATGCTGCTTCAGGTAGCAGACACTGTGGACATAGGTTCATAAGTGCTTACTAGGCTAATGGTCACAAAGGCCTTTTTAAGCCTAGCCAGGCATCCTAAATCTCTGACAAGTTCTGGTACCCTTGATAAATGTAAGGAGGGGCTTGGGTGGTGAAACCTTAACAAGCAGGAGCCTGGGAGAGGAACCATTTACAGGATGCCTGTGTGTATTAGAGATAAAGGTGCCAAACCAAGGATGAATTTCCTGTTCCCCATCCAGTTGTCCAAGTTACACTTAAATTGGGTTAGGGAGGAATTTTGCTTTACATAGATGTGGAGCCTGTTCCAGAGAAGGGACAGTCTATGGGATACATACCTGTCTCTTCAGCAGGTCCTATTTATGTTACAGGCAAGGTTTAGGTCTTTAGAATGGGTAATTCTGGTGCTGTTTGTGTTGTGGATATGCAGGAGATCCATCAGAGTGTAATGTTCATTGTGTTTCACTGTTGCAGTCATCAATGTAGGGTTCTTCCTGCCGGCAGGCAGCCCTCGGTCAGCCAGAATCCCAAAGTCTGGGTCCGGCGTCGGCTGTGCAGTCACCCTCCCTGATGTCAGAATGCCAGGGGTACAAAGCTCCCAGCTGACGCCATGTTCTCCAGTCTTTCTTGCCGTGCGGTGAAAGCAGTTCGAAGTGCCGGTCGGCTGACTCCTGTTATTTTTGGTGCTTCATTCCGAAGACTTTCTTCTTTTCAAAGCTAAGTATCCCGTTGGGGAAACTTTTTTCTTGCTCCAGACCGATGTCAGAAAAAGTTAATAATTGTATTTCATGTGGGAAGCAAATACCTCATAAGGATTTTCACTCTTACTGTATTCCTTGTCTAGGCCCTGACCACGACGTAGCTAGTTGTCGGTTTTGTGCTAGATTTAATCAACGTACTATTAAACGGAGATACGATTTTGCTTTTCATTACTTTGGGAGGTGATTTAATTACAACATGTCATTGGACACACTTCCGACTACCAGAGTTCATAAAAGGCGCAAGGATAAGGATAGGCCTCTGAGGTCCAAATCAGACGACAGTTTACAAGCAGAGCCAGCTGCAGGTTCAGCCGTCATCAGTGAGGCACTTTCGCAGCCCCTGTCGTCGGCCATTTCAGAACCGCTTGCCGAAACGGACTCCCACGAGGAGCCAACTAGGCCTTTGAATACTCCAGGGGCAGGACCTTCGAATAATGCTCCCTCGGATGGGTCCGGAGCTGCTGTGCAGGTACTGGCTTCAGAGGGGGTTTTCAGGCCTACACAGCTTCAGATAAAGGCAAAGACTCCTTCTAAAACAAAGACTCAAGCCCAGGCCTCCTCTGATCCGGGACCTAAATCTCAAAAGCAAATGCTTAAAATGGCGGAGGACTTACTAACTATGATTAGGGGTTCACATCCCCCTCCAGACAAAAGGCCAAGACAAGAATTGGACTATGAATCCTCTGATCAGGCATCTATCTCTTCAGTGTCTTCCTCTGAACAGGATTATACTTTCCCTCCTTATGAGGATTCTGATGCTGAGGAATCCATTCCTTCAGCTTCTCCCCCTGAGGATTATTCTTTTGGGGAAACTTTACATGACATGAGGGAGCATTTTCACTGGGAAGGACAGGAGTACTCTGAATCTAAGAGAAGGCTTAGGGATTTCCTTCTTCTTCCCCAACACAGACCCCTGGCTATTCCTCCTATTTTGGATATTGTGGATGATGTCTTTTCTGAGTCTAATTTAACTCCTTTCCTCCTTCCCCTGCTAAGCCTGATAGATATTACAGAGTCCCTGACTCCCACCAGTTTCTTTATAAAAATCCTACTGGTGATCCAGAAACCATTTCTCAGGGTCCTAAGGGTGTTAAGGCCGCCACTGCTAAGAACCCTATTCCGTCAGATAAGGATTCTAGAGCTTTGGAGAGATGGGGCAAAAAAGTGTACACTTCTGCTACTTTATCTATTAGGGCTTTAAATTATCAATTTCATATGTTAAAATATCAGCAATACCTTTTGTCTGTTATGAAACAAAAGTTGGGTACCATTTCTGCATGTGCAGACAATAAGGAATTACACGACTTGATGCATGCTACTGAGCAGGTGGGGAAACGTACCTTACACTGTGGTTTTGATGCTTTGGAGGCCTCTTGCAGGGCGGCTGCCACTGGCACGGTCATTAGAAGGCATGCTTGGTTAAAGGCACAAAATTTGCCTGATCAAGTGAAAGCAAAGTTACTGGATGCTCCTGTTCAACATAATGTTTTGTTTGGGTCTAAGGCTGAAGAGGTGATAAAGAAAATGGAGGATAAGGCAAAATCCATGCAAACGGTTAAGGATTTCTTACAAGTTCAGCCTCCTAGATTTAGCAGAAATTGGCCAACTACAAATTGGTCCTTTCCCAGCTCGGACAGGCCTCAGAGGGGTAGATATAGGCGCCCCAGAGGGAGGGCCCAAGCACAGACCTCTTATAGACCTAGACAGTGGAGTGCTTCCACCCCCAGGGGTGGAGAGGATAGGTCTCAATCTTATAGGAAACAGGCTCAATGACTCCCCCTGCATGGCTCCAGGAACCTCTCTCCTGGAAGCCCCTCTGGGAGGAAAACTTTCTCTTTTTCACCAAAATTGGACTTACATAACCCAAGACAAGTGGGTTCTGGATGTAGTTTTAAGAGGTTACAAATTCCACTTTCACACCATACCAAGACCAAACGGATGGTCAGATCTACCAAAAAATCAATGGGCAGAGGCATTAAAACTGGTGGGGTCCCTCATGGCTATGAGGGCCATAGAACTGGTTCCAAAATCAGAGACGGGACAAGGCTTTTATTCAAGACTCTTTCTAGTTCCCAGAAAGCAAAATACTTGGAGACCCATACTGGATCTGTCAGTCTTAAATACTTTCCTGGAGATACCAAAGTTCAAGATGCTTACGCTGCAGCAGCTCCTGCCAATGTTGAGCAAAAATGCATGGATGGTGACATTGGATTTAAAGGAGGCTTACCTACACATTCCTATCAGACAGGAGTGCAGAAGATACCTCAGGTTCAAGGCAGGCTCGAAACATTACCAATTCTCTGTGCTGCCCTTTGGCTTGTCTACTGCGCCCAGGGTCTTTACCAAGTGCCTGGCACCAGTAGTAGCTTACTGCAGACTCAAGGGAATTCAAATTTACCCTTATCTGGACGACTGCCTTATTCAAGCAGACAGCAAGGATATTTTACTCCAGCACCTGGAATTTGTTCAGAATCTACTCAAGTACCTGGGATTCACTGTGAATGTAAAAAAGTCAAATTTGACACCCACACAACAGATAACTTTCCTGGGTGCTCTTTTAAACACAACAACCCAGATGGCATTCCTGACATCAGAAAAACAACTACAGCTGGCTTCAACTTTCAAAAGCCTGGTGTTAATGTCTCAGCTAACTGCAAGGAAATTCCTGCAGGCTTTGGGTTACATGGCCTCCTGCATCCTACTCATACCATATGCAAGACTGCTTATGAGGAAGATACAATGGTACCTAAAAAGCGTATGGTCCCAGCATTGTCACAGTCTAGATACAGAGATTGCTGTCTTGCCTTGCCTGCAAAAGGAATTCCATTGGTGGGCCATGGCATGTCTTCAAAACAAAGGGAAAGTCTTCAGTCTACCTCCAGCCTTCCAAGTGATAACCAGGGACGCCTCGGATTACGCATGGGGAGCCCACTTGTAGGGGAAAGGTCTGCAAGGTTTTTGGACAGAGGATCAGAAGCATCTACATATCAATTTAAAAGAGATGTTAGCTGTGCAGAATGCCCTCTTGGCTTTCAGGGATCTTTTACAGCCAGGGTAGCTGCTGATATGGACAGACAACACCACAGTTATGTGGTACATAAACAAGCAAGGGGGTTCACACTCCTACCCCCTTTGCAGACTAGCCATGACTCTATGGAACACAGCACTAGCTTGCAAAGTGGACCTACAAGCTCAGTTCCTGCCAGGGAAACAATATACTCTGGCAGACAGCCTGAGCAGGAACCTGTCAGACCCACACGAGTGGATGCTAGACACCCAAACATTCAAGATGGTTACAGAAGTCTGGGGCTGCCCGGACATAGATCTATTTGCATCTCCCCATAACTATCAGTTACAAACTTTTTGCACGAGGACATATCACAAACTAGCATGGAAAGTGGATGCTCTCTCATTCAGTTGGAGGAACCTCTCAGGGTATGCCTTTCCTCCTCTACCTCTTCTTCCACGGGTGTTATTAAAGATAAAACAGGACAAACCAAAGATGATTTTACTAGCCCCAAATTGGCCTCGACAATTTTGGTACTCAACACTGATGAGTCTATCCCAGAAGCCTCCTTGGATTCTACCTCAGATTCCAAATCTTTTGTCCCAACACCAGGGCCAGGTCCTGCACTCTCATATCAAAACTCTTAGCCTGGCAGCCTGGCGTATTCAGGGTCTATGATTAATCCTACCCTTTCCAAACAGGTCATGGATTTTATCTTAGAAGCCAGACAGCCTAGCACTAAAAAATCTTATGACGGTAAATGGAAGAGATTTTGCACCTGGATGCACGCTCAGGACTCAGATCCTCTCATTCCAAATATTCCACTGATTTTACATTACCTAACAGACATGTTACATAAGGGTTTATCCTTTTCCTCCATAAAAATACATTCCTCAGCTATCTCTGCACATTACAATACAGATCCTCCAATTTTTTCACATCCACTTCTGAAACAATATCTCAGAGGAGCAAAGAATTTAAGGCCCCCTAGGACACCACCCATACCTGCCTGGGACCTCAATTATGTTCTGGAAAAACTTACTCTGCCTCCTTTTGAGCCTGCTGCCACATCTGATATAAAGTATTTATCATGGAAGACTGTTATCCTACTGGCTTTGACTTCAGCCAGGAGAGTCTCGGAGTTACAAGCGCTCATGGCTGTGGAACCTTACATTATTTTTCATCAAGACAGGGTTTCTTTAAGGACTAACCCTACTTTCATGCCTAAAGTGGTTTCTAAAGTGGCTTTAAACCAAACTATTCACCTGCCAACTTTTTTCCCCAATCCACAAAATAAGGGGGAGAGGATCTTGCATTTTTTTGGACGTGCACAGGCAGCTTCGTTTTTACCTGGACAGAACCAAGGATATCAGGAAAACAGAACAACTGTTTGTTTCTTATGCAGCAAATTCCCAAGGCAAGGCTATTTCAAAACAGACCATTTCTAAATGGATTGCTCATGGAATCAGATTTTGTTACTCTCATCATGGAAAGCAAATCCCAGGAAAAATTAGGACTCACTCCACCAGAGCTGCTGCTACTTCAGCTGCTTTTCTCAGGGGAGTACCTACCAAAGATATTTTGGAAGCTGCAACTTGGAGTTCAGTGCATACTTTCTCTAAGCACTATAATCTCCCTCTTTATTCTAAGTCCAGGGCAGGCTTTGCTTCTGCAGTCTTGCAAGGCCTTCTAGCCGCCCCTTCTACTCAATAACCTCCACCCTTTATCTCAGCTTTGGGATTCAACCCTACAGTGATGACTGCAACAGTGAAACACGATGAACATAGTACAGTTGTGTACACTTACCATAAATGTAGATGTTCGAGTGTCTTCACTGTTGCAGTCTGGGTTACCCTGTCCCCTCTTATTCTTTCATTGGTGTGGTTCCCTGCTTCACCCTTCTTCTGAAGTGTATTTGCTACAGGGTATGGGGTTTGTTGTATCTTACTTTTTTGTCTTACTTTTAGCCTTTACTTTTGGGTACCTGACATCTGGGGCAAGAAAAACTGGAGAACATGGCGTCGGCTGGGAGCTTTGTACCCCTGGCATTCTGATGTCAGGGAGGGTGACTGCCCAGCCGACGCCGGACCCAGACTTTGGGATTCTGGCCGACAGAGGGCTGCCTGCCAGTAGGAAGAACCCTGCAGTGATGACTGCAACAGTGAAGACACTCGAACATCTACATTTATGGTAAGTGTACACAACTGTACTTTCTGACACTGCCTTGTATGCCAGGGATAGATCTCCCCTCAACAGTCTGTAGGAGACAGAATACAAGGATAGGGCCTTGAGGTGGTTTGCATAGGACATGCTATTTATGCCCTATATTCTTTTAGTAAGGAACCTCTGTGGACATTCCTTTTGTTGGATATGCCTGGTTAGGTACATACCAAAGAGGGCACTGCACTCAATGATAGGTCTGATGAATGCCGAACACAGTGGAACAATGACTTCCTTGGACCTAGATGCCATACCTTTGTTTATAAGTTGCACAACATAGAATGATTCCCTCACTATTGTAGGCATGCAATGGTCAAAGGATAGAATTTTGTCTCTGTGCGCCCCCAAGTCCCTGACTACTGGGTCAACTCGTAGGGTTGTTGTTAGCATGATAGTTACCAGGAGTGGAAGACTTCCTGAAGGATACTATTATGCATTTCTTGGCATTTAGTTTTAGTTTATGGCTCTGACATCAGTTGTTTGCCTGTGCTTGCCCCTCCTGGAGAACATTTGTGTCAGTGTGTGATTTAATGATGGCTCCTAATTTGCAAACATCTGCAGATTTAGTCAGCCAGAGACCAGTGACATTGGCCTTAACTTCAGAGAAATAAAAGCCAAAAAGAAGCAGTCCCGGGACTGATCCCTGAGGGTCTCCGCTTGTAACTGGCCTCTTTGTAGAGATGGACTCCCCAGTTCTAACATCCTGGATCCTGTCTGTCAGCCAGCTGGCAATCCACCAGATGACATAACGGTTTGTACCTAACGTCTTATGTTTGTCAGCAATGCCTGAGTGGGGGATTGTCTAATGCTTTGGCCAGGTCAACGTTGGCATTGTGAACCATTTTGCCCTCATCCATTGCTTTGGTGATCTTCTCAAAGAAGTCCACTAGGTTGAGTAGACATACACTGCCCTTAATGAAACCAAATTGTTTTTGGTCCAGTGTCTGGAGGTTTCCTATGTCACTACTGATCACTTCCATGATAATTACTTCCATAGCTTTGCATATGAGACTAGCAAGACTTATGGGTCTGTAGATGGCCCAACTTTATGTGGATTGATGACTGTTGTTCTCCATTCAGGAGGCACAAAGCCTGTTTGGAGGCTACAGTTAAACAGCAATCCCAGAGGACCTGATAGATCACGTTTCATGCTATTTAAAAGGCATCCTGGGATATTGTCTGGGCCCATTTATGCAGTGTTTTGGGCCTTAGAGCATTAAGGACCTGTTCTCTAGTGATAGCAGGGGGAGTTATATTTGATGTTATTTCCTCACGGAAGATTGAAAAGGAGGCAGGGGTAAAGTTGGAAATTAATTTGTTGTCCAGTAGGTTTGCTACGTCTTCTGGCTTAGTATAGGTAGCCCCATTTACAACCAGCTCTGCACACAACTGTGTATTGCCTTTGAGGTTGCTGACATAGCTAAAGAAAGCCTTGTGGTTGTCCTTGGGCTGGGAGGCCAAATTTACCTCATATTTGGCTTTGGTAGACTTTATTTGTCCTCTGAGTTTTCTGTCTAGATTGACAAGAGTGCTTTTATCCTGCTGGGTGCAGCACCTCCTAATTTTTGCCATGATTTTCTTCCTTCTGTTATACAGCCTAATTATGTGATTCCACCAGGGTGGCTTGTTTTTTCTGAGTTAGTTCTGCACTTCTTCCTGTTGGGTACAGCTCCATCTATGCAGTTATTAACATGCTTGTACAGGGTTTCTGTGAACAGTTCTGAGTAAGCAGTAAATCTCAGGATTTATGGGGGCTTGAATGTTTGCCAGGTTATCACTTAATAGTTGAAAGTTATCATCAGAGCAGTTCCTGAATATGCCATAGTTAGCTGGGATACCAGGTTTTATTTTTACTTCAAAGGAGACCATTCTGTGGTCTGACCTTACCAGAGAAGACATGACACTAGGGGGTGTGCAGCACTCTCCCATATTAGTGAGGAACAGATCCAGTATGGTTGCACCCCTTGTTGGTGTACTGACAATCTGGTCCAGAGAGTTTGTGTTTACAACATCCAGGAATCTCTGTGCCTATATGTATGGTGTCGCATATGATTTGCAGTTAATAGAGGGGTAATTAAAGTCGCACATGAATATGGTATTGGGTTGGATGGTGAGTGTTTCCAATAAGTTTAAACATATGGTATGGGCTTCCTGGGTCATAGAAGGGGGCTTATAACTTGCAAAGAAGTGGTATTGGATTTTGCTTATGATTTGAACATGGAAAAGCTCAAGTGCATTGTCCTGTTTGACCAGCCTTGAGGTATATCTATTTTTGATGCAAATCGACACACCTCCACCTTTAGTCCCTGCCTGTGTAGTAGCTGCAAGGCATTATAACCTTGGACTGTTGGTGTGCTCTCCATGGCTTTAAACCATGTCTCGGTGATTGCACAGATGTCAGCATTCTCTATAGTGATGACAGCTTCTAGGGAGTGGAGTTTTATGTTTAGACTCCTATCATTGTGCAATAACACCTTTAGATTTTCTTGGTTTTGATTTATGTCGGAAGTACTTTCAGTTTGGCATTGCTTAAAAAAGGCACTATGGGGTAGGACAATATTCAAAAGCCTAGAGGGGAGAGGTGCAGACCATCCCTGTCAAAGCAGCGTGGTCTGTTGCCCGTCTCCTTTCATGCTGACAAATATTGCACCACCTCAGAATGACACCAGAAACTAAGCCAATTATTATAGTCAGTCATCTTTTGTTCATATTGTGGCATCATCCGTGGATAAGGTAAAATGATGCTCAACGCTAGACTCATACCAGCCTGGGACACACATATTCCAAGAGCTTCTTGATGTCTCTCTTCATATAGTTTAGAAAGGTATGTCTCAGGTCATTTACACCACCAGGGACTATGACTGAGTCACACTGATACCTGGAGGTCCCGTGACCTGAGTGTGGGTATAACGGTGAGAGGAACATCAGTGTGATGGTCATGATATGGAAGAGTTAGTTCATAAAAGGTGGAGATGATCATGACTGGCATTACAGACCACTCCCTAACACCTTACTTTCACCTACAGAGAATGAATGGGTTTATAAAACTCTCATCCTGGTTAAATGAATAAGCTACAAAGCTCTTGCCAATTTTAAGGATTAAAGGCATCAACTGGGTGAAAGAAGGTGAGCCACAGGGCAGAAGGTATGGCGTTAATATTACAAAATGTTGAAAAACACACACACACACACACACACACACACACACACACACACGTGTGTGCGTGTACACATTATTCGTACATGGGTACAACTCATTTGGTAGAACTTACCGTCAATTGACAACTTTTTTTGTGTGCAAACATTGTCTGAATGGTCAGACTGTCAAGGGGAGCAACAATCAAAGTACTGATCACCATATGCAAGGTAAGTGGGATTGGGTACTAATACTGAAATTTGTGTTTCGGCATGTTCATTGAAAGTGTGTGTGTGTGTGTGTGTGTGTGTGTGTGTATGTGTTTGTGTGCATGTACAAGAGACAGAGGCAGAGTGTATTTGCAAGTTAGGGTTAGATTAAGGGCTAGGTAAGAGAAAACGTGTGTATTTGTCTGTACAGTGGTACTTTTAGGGAAAGGGTTCTTATTACCATAACGTGTATGGTTGTGGTTGGTGTATAAATAAACGTAATGTACTCACCATAACAATGCATATGTGTGGTCCATTTTCATTCTTCCTCAATGTATGGGTTACAGATCTGATCCATGGATCTGACTCGGGCTGCTTACTACAGGCTTCGGATCCAACTCTCAAGCTCCTCCCTCTGCCCATAATGCCCTAGTCCATCCCCAATACCTCAGACTGAGTTTGCTGCCATACAGCATTCAGTCAATAATAGAAAAAAGTAACAGAAACTACAGCAGGGCTCAAACACAGAACTGTAGGTTCTAACACAGAAAATTCAACACAAAATATATTAGGTCACTCCAAAAGATGACAGGAAGGGGGAAAGTTGAGGAAGAATGAAAATGGACAACACAGATGCCTAGTTATGGCTGTATCTGATGTTGTCCTTTTCATTCTTCCTCAATATTTGGGACAGAGTCCCCAGCTATATGAATCTTGGGTTGTCCTCATGGAAGAATATTCTGAATTGCTGAACCAAAGGCAGCTCTACTTCTGGAAATTAAGTCCAGATTGTAATCAGTAACAAAGGTATGAGCACTGGACCATGTGGCTGCTATGCACATATCATCAATAGAGTTCTTATCCAAAATTATCCAAAATGCAGATGAACTGGACATTGATCTAGGTGAATGGGCCTTAGGAGGTTTTGGTAGAGAAAGACCTTGCTGAGAATAAATCTGGGAAATGCAGTTAGTTATCTATTTGGCCAATGTGACTTTAGAAACTGGAGATCCCAGTCTACTGGGTGAAAGAGGACAAACAACTGGTCTGTTTTTCTGAATGCTTTTGTTTTGTGTATGTAGAAATGCAATTGTCTAAGTGCATACAAAAATGTAGCATGTATTCTACTTTATTTTAAAATTCTGGAAAATTCTGAAAAAAATAATGGTAAATGAATGGTTGGTTAATATTAGATTCGGAAGCCACTTTTGGTAGGAAAGAGGGACTGGTTTGTAAAGTAACTCTGTCTTTATGAAAAACAATGTAGGGAGCCTTTGATGAAAGAACCTGGAGTTTATAAATCCTTTTGGCTGAAGTAACAGCCATGAAGAAGGCTGTTTTCCAAGATAGATACCTTAAGTCAGTTTTTGCTGAAGTTTCAAAGGGTTTTTGAGTCAAGTCTTGCAGTACTATTGTTAAATCCCATGGATGTGATGGATCTTTCACTGGAGGTCTAAGCAGGAAGATGCCTTTTAAAAAGGCCTTATATAACTTGAAAGCAGCCAAGCAAGACTTCTTGCCTCTGAATGAAAATTAGATATGGCTGCTAAGTATACTTTGTGGAAAAACTAGCACCTTCTTGAAAGAGGGAAGCTAAAAAGTCTAGTACAAGAGAAACAGGAGCAGTGAATGGGTCAATGTTAATCTTTTTCTTTTGTTTTGTAAATTCTTCTGGTGAAGCCTTTTTTTGAGGATAAAAGGGTGGTACATACTGGGGAAGAGAGCTTGGGCTGTCTGTCAGTTAATGGAACTGGAGAAACCATGCAGTTATCTTGAGGGCTGGAATATTGGGATGTTTCATCCCTGAGGGATATGACAGAAAATCTGGAGTTGGGTCTAGTATCCAAGGAGGATAGTGAAGTTTAGACCAGAGGAAGTGGAACTACACCTGGAGAGGCCAAAAAGGAATGAGTAATGAGGATGACCAAGCTCTTTAACTGACTGGCTTACTGTAAGAATTTTGGAATTAGAGGTACTGGGGGATAGCAGTGAAGGAGACCGGTGGGCCAAACGTGGACTACAGCATCATCCAGTGACTCCCACTCATCAGGGCAAAACACCTGCTGCACTTGTTGTGTGGAGATGCAAAAAGATCGCAGCATGGTTGGCCCCAATGGCAGAAATTGTTCTTTGCCACTGACTGTTTGAGATACCACTCTTGAGATAAGAGAATGGACCAGCTGAGTTTGTCCACAGGTACGCTGGATTACCCTGAAATGTGCATTGCTACTAGAAAGCAGTTGGAAGAGATCGACCACTGCCACACTCTCATAGCTTCTCAACAGGGAGAGTAAGAATGAATTCCCCCTTGTCTGTTGATGTACCAGGCTACATACATGTTGCTGGTCTGAAATGCAATGGTCCCTACAGGGACAGCATCTTGAAATGCCTGCAGTGCTAAAAGGACTGCCCTCACCTCCAAGACACTGATATGCAAATTGGTCTCTTGGGGGATCAAGTGCCTTGAACCATCCTTCCCAAGTAATGCCCTCATACCTCAGTTGGTTACTGTGGTCATCAGGGAAGACAGAACGAAAGATCGACCTTGGTAAATGTTGTCTGACTGTATACACCAACAAATGTGTTTTTTTTTTTGCAACCTAAGTAAGTTTGATTGGAAAGGATAGGGGTCTGTCAAAGAATAGACCTTTGAGTATCTACAGTCCATTGAAGAATGAGCATAAAGTAAAGTTCCAATGGAACTAATATGGATGCTGCCGTGGAACCTAATGCTTGAAGAACAAGTCTGGCAGAAGGAGCAGGGAAGAAAGAACTTGATGAACTTGGGATATGAGAGTGCATATATGGTGAGAAAGTAAGGAAGCAATCTGATTTCTTGGATTTAGATGGGCCCAATAAACTCCAGGCTCTGTACTGGTGTCAGTTTGGATTTGGCAATATTGACTGTTATGCCTAGTGACTGACACATTTGGAGCAAATAGTCCCTCTAGGAGATGCATGGTTGGGGCAGTGAGAAGCCAGACATCTAGACACAGAAACACTCGGAATCCTTGTATTCTCAGGTGAGCTGCTACTACTGCCATACACATGGTAAAAACTCTGTGGGCTATGATAATTCCAAAGGGCAGGGCTCTGAACTGGTAGTGATTGGTTCCCAGCCGAAAACGTGAAGGTCTCCATGAGCATCTGTCTGTTTGGTGTGATAGTAGGTGTCCTGAACATCGATGGAGCACATCCAATCATCCTTGTGTAGAAGAGGTAGAATGGACTGAACAGTGACCATTTGTAACTTTGATTTCTTCACAAATTGGTTTAGAATGCTTAGATCCAAAATTGCTCTCAGGTCCCCTGCCATCTTTGGCAATAAAAAGAATCTTGAGTAAATTCCAAATCCTGTTTGGTCTGGTGGGACCTCCTGGATGGCTTTTTTGTCCAGCAACTTTTGTATTTCTTGTGCTGCATTTTTCCTTTGACTGGGTGGGACGTTGAGGAACTTCTTTCCTTTGGAAGTTGGGGTCTGGAGAAAAGGGTATAAAGTAACCTCTGGATATTTATTTTTTAGCACCAAAGAATTGTTTTGTTATAGTAGCCCAGATTTCTGGGTGCAAGGACAAGCATGCCCCCAACTGCTTCCACAGGTGGGCAGTATTTTAGGAGCTTGTGGGCAGTTGGGCAGCACTTCAGGAGCACTGAAAGGGTCTATCTGGAAAGAAATCTCTGAAACCCAGACCTCCCCTGCCACAAGGATGGTGTCTTCTGTTTGAACTTCCTCCTCTACCTCTGAAGTAGTTGTATCCTCATGAGTCCTGGAAAGATCCCTGGGATTTACAGAACCACATTTTCTTGCCATCTCTCTGATTCCATGAAAAGAATAACTGAAGGGTAGAAAATGGAATCCCTATGGCAAACAGAGTCTTTCCTTCTTGGTAAGCAAAAGGGGCAATGATGAAAGAAGACATGAAAAGCTCTGCAAATCTGCATATCCACATCCAGGCATGTCTTCTTACGGCAATGCTTGAACCAACCATCCATGAGGTACCTTCTGTTGCATGAGAGATTAATCTCATGGATACTGTGATGCCCCTGCACTGGCCCAGTAATCAAGGAGCCTCAATCCTCACCACTAGCACCAGTGAGGGACGTGCACATTGGGAGGATAACAAGTACACTCAGTAAAGTACAAGTTTCCTTAAGAGCACACAGAGATCACAGTCAGTCTGGGCTGGTTTCTCTCTCTCTCTCTCTCTCCTGATCCCCAGTAAGACACCTCACTGGCACAGCTCCAGGGTTAAGGTCTCAGCTGAGTGGTCAAGCCAGAACTTCCAGCACCCTCTCTATCCAATCAGTGCTTCGTATCCCTGCCCAAGTAGCTCACACACACACACACACACACACACACACACACACACACTTTGAGATTTGATTTATAAACAAACACACACACACACTCCTGGGGAAGGCTGGCACAGGTTTACTAGCTATGCCCCCTTCTGCCCACACTATAAGGTAGAAATCACTGTTACCAACCACCCTTACTTATTAGCTACTATAAGGCCCTTCCCAAAGGGTGACCAATTCTACTGTGTAATGTTACTGATACTCAAATGGTAAGTGTGCCCAGCAGCAAGGGTATTTAAGAATGGCCTGTACAGTGTCACCACACACACATAGATATACAAGTACGCTAACAACTTAAATATCTCTAAACCAACCAGCCACAATTAAAAGGTTTGAATATATTTAATAATAAATAATAAAAGCACAATACAACACTCTTTAACTCAATACAGTGACAACAGAGTTCGGAATCACAGGAAATATTTTAAAAAAACATTGCAGGACAGTCTCACAAATACAGAAAACATCTAAACTAATCTTACTATATTCCTATCTATCTCTAAGAGAAATCACTGTAATCTAGTACTTACTATTAACAAGACAAGTGCTGGTGAGAGGATGTTTTCGGATCCAAGACAAGATACAAAATGCACAGACTCACTCTCTGAGATAGTTCTTAAATTACTATCAAACATTTCTGCTGGGTTATGTCAGACTACATCATTCTTTGGCACCTGCCTCTAGTTCCCAGGCTAAATAGATACCAACAGAATTTAACATTTCTCTGTGAAAATGCTGATCTTTCAGAAGTTGCCTAGAACTGGAAGTCGTAAAACTGTTAAACACTTTTTACCTTTGAAACCTGTAATTATTTCTGTTTCCAGACAATAGGAAAACCTACAACACTAGACACTGCATCTGCTCTGAGCTGAAATGGAGATAACAGAATTATGAACAATTTCCACTTATTTTCTTGGGGTTTTACAAGTTAGCTCTGTATGTTCCAACCTTTACCATCAAAACATACATTTGCATAGGCATATAGTTTATACACATTTCTGCTCTTTTCCAGCAGGGTACTCTGTGGTTACATTCTTGAAGCTTAGCACATAACATACCGTTTTCTTTACATTTGTAAGACAAGCATACAAATCATATTACTATTCACAAATGAAATAGAATTATTTACAAAATTCCAGTTAGTTGGGGTGGCAGCCTTCACAATACCCCCCACCCGAAAACTCAAGCTAGCTTTTCAAGTGACCCTTGAGAAATGTTGCTTGAGAGGGTTGAGCCTATCTGGGGAATACCTTACCCCATTACCTGTCTTGAGAGCCCATATGCATTGGCATTGCTAACTCCACTGCCGTGCTGCACTGTCATATCATATGCTTTAAACCCTAGGCTCCAACTTAGTAACATGGTATTTTGCTGGCTGGCTTGATGTAGCCAGGTTATGGGATTGTGGTCTGTAATTACAGTGACTTTCCTTCCATACAGATTATGCAGAAGTTTCTGCCATGCCCACACTATGGCTAGACATTCCTTTTCTACTGCTGCATAGCATTCCCCCCTGGGTTAGAGCCTACGACTGAGATAAACCACTGGGTGCTCTTCTCGCTCCGAAGAAATCTGGCTAAGTACAGCCCCCACCCCATGGTTCAAAGCATCAACCTGCACAACAAATTCTTTGCTGTAATCTGGACTGGCTAACACAGGGGGTCATCCTAAAGCTTCTTTAAGCTTCTGAAATGCTTGCTAACATGCTGGAGTCCACACTACCTTATATGGCCTGTTTTTTCTTGTCAGGTCTATGAGGGGAGCAGTTATGGTACTATAACTGGGGACAAACTTTCTGTAGTACCCTGCTGTACTTAAAATACCCTCACCTGCTCTTTGGTAACAGGTGCAAGCCATGCCTGAATGGCTTCCACTTTGGCAGGTTCTGGTCTGATCTTACCACTCCCCACTCTATGTCCCAGGTAGGAGACCTCTGCCAAACCCACCTGACATTTGCTGGGCTTAATGGTCAACCCTGCCCTCTGTAGTCTGCCCAGCAACTCCCTGACATGCTGAAGGTGCTCTTGCTAGGAATGGCTGTAGATGGCAATATCATCTAGGTAAGCAAGGGCAAAATCTCCTGCTCCTGCTAGGATATGATCTACCAGCCTCTGGAAAGTCACCGGGGCATTTTTCATCCCAAAGGGCATCTTTGTGAACTCATACAAGCCAAAAGGAGTCACAAAGGCTGACCTCTCTCTAGCACTGGGAGTCAAGGGCACATGCCAGTAACCCTTGGCAAGATCAGTGGTGGTAAGATACTTAGACGCACCCAGCTGCTCTAGGGCTTCATCTGTCCTAGGCATGGGGTAAGCATCTGACTTTGTGTGACTGTTTAATTTCCTGTAGTCCACACAGAACCTGGTGCTGCCATATTTCTTTGGTACCAGCACCACTGGGAGGCCCAAGGATTGCTGAACTCCTGAATTACCCCTAGTTCCAACATTTCTTGTATCTCCTCCCTCAGAATCTGTTTGACTTTCTCAGGCACCCTATAAGGGGCCTGCTTAACAGGCTTTTGGGGTCCTTAATCCACATGGTGTTGCACCATGGTTTTCCAGTGAACATGTACCCAAACTCCTGTAGCACTGCTCAGATTTCACAAACCTGGGTATGGGATAACTGCTGGGACATTGTTACCCCTTCCACTGAGGTGTCAGTCTGAACCTCACTGAGAAGATCAGTCACAAGATCTCCCTCAGACTACTCCTGCAATCCACTGCAAATACTCAGCACAAGGGCCTCCCCTATCATGGTAAGGTTTCATCATGTTAACATGGTACAATTTGTGCCCCTGTCTCCTGCCCAGCAGTTCCACCATGTAGTTAACATCACTGATCTAGTTAACATCACTGATTTCCTTATCACCTTGTAGGGTCCCTCCCAAGTTGCCTGCAGCTTGTTGTGTCTGACAGGAATAAGAACCATTACCTGATGCCCTACAGAATACTTTCTAGCTTGAGCATTCCTGTCATACCACAACTTTTTCTGTTGTTTGGCTTCTGCCAGGTTCTCCTAGGCCAAGCACATGAGCTCCCTGAGCCTTGTCCTGAAGTTTAGGACATATGCCACAACAGACTCCTTGTGGGATTCACACTTCCACTCCCACTCATCTTGAGTTAAATCTAGAGGTCCCCTCACCCTATGTCCACACAAAACTGAAGTACCTTTTCTATTTTCTGAAAATGAAACAAACAGTTGGTCAGATTTTCTAAATTCCTTGGTCCTATGTAAGTAAAAGTGTAGATGTCTATGTATGTCCAATTCATGAAGCATGTATTCTGCCTTGTTGCCATGATTAGGGAAAAATACAGGTAACTTGATAAACTGATTTAAACTGGCCTCAGAACAAACTTTTGGCAGAAAGGAAGGATTTGTTCTGAGGGAAACTCTGTCTTTGTGGAAAATCAGATAGGGAGGATGGATAGACAGAGCTTGCAGTTCTGAAACCCTCCTAGCGGAGGTAAAAAAAAAGTTATGTCCTTACCATAACGTTCCATGTAGAGTATTCATCTCGCCTTTGTTCTTACACACGGGTTCGGAGCCGATCCTCGACTCCGAGTCGGCCGAATTGCAAAGCTCTGAATCTCAGAGAAGCTCGAGACCAGCCTATATCCCACAATCCTCCCTGCCATTACTCAGATCTAGGTTTGCAAGCAAACCAGACGAAAGGATCCAACACCTGCGGTGCTAGAAGCATACACTCTCTTCAGCCATTCAGAGACACTCTCTCACCATAGCAATAACTAATGGTCTAAGCATATATCCCATGACACACGGGACCATATACCCCGCAAAGGGTCAAGACACGTCGATCAGACTCTAATCCTACCAGTTCTTCCAAACACATGGGGGGGAAAGGGAGGGAATGTAATAACAAAGGCGAGATGAACACTCTACATGGAACGTTATGGCAAGGACATAACTTCTTTATGTAAGAGTGTTCAATCTCGCCGTTTGTTCTTACACACGGGTAGCGTCTAGCTCCGTGACCGGTGACTCATGGAAGAACGTTCCTAAGCACAGTGGAACCAAATTATGTCCTATCCTTGGAGACCTTGTCCACTCTATAATGAGTGATGAAAGTATGTGGTTTAGACCAAGTGGCTGCTGCACAAATAGTGTCCAAAGGCAAGCGAGCCGCATGAGTTAAGGAAGTGGAAACGGATCTGGTAGAATGGGCCTTAGGTTTGTTTGGTAAGGACTGGTTTGATTTAGAGTATACAAATGTTATACAGTCAGCAAGCCATTTAGATAGCGTACGTTTAGTAATTGCCATGCCCTTTTTATTGTCTGCAAAAGCGACGAAGAGTTGATCCGTTTTTCTGAAAGCTTTGGTCCTGTCTAAATAAAATCTTAACTGCCTGTGAACATCCAACTTGTGCAACATATACTCCAGTTTGTTAGTATGGTTTTTGAAAAAGGTAGGGAGTTCTATAGACTGGTTAATATTCGTAACTGAACATACTTTTGGAAGGAAAGATGGATTTGTACGCAAAGAAACCCTGTCTGGATGGACTATCAGGTAAGGTGGTCTGACCGATAATGCCTGCAGCTCTGAGACACTACGAGCTGAGGTCACGGCGACGAGAAACAGCGTCTTCCACGACAAGAACTTTAGGAGGCATGACGAAGCAGGTTCAAAAGGTGGCAACATGAGTTGCGACAGCAGCAAATTCAGGCTCCATGGAAAGAAAGGTTTTCTGACAGGTGGTCTAAGATGGAAGGTTCCTTTCAAAAAGGCTTTACAAAGCCTGTGAGACATAATGGAAGAACCTCCCTCACCAATATGGAAGTTTGATATGGCCGCCAACTGTACTCTTAGAGTGGAAGTAGAAGCTCCTTCGTGAAAAAGGATGGATAAGAATTCTAAAATTTTATGTAGAGGAGCTACCAAGGGATCTAAGTTTTGACTAGATGCCCAATATACAAAGCGTTTCCACTTACTCGTATAGAGCTTAGTAGTAGAGGTTTTATGAGAAGCAACTCGGATGTGTTGAACTGACAGAAGGAGTAGATGAGACCTGGCTAGGCAGGGAAGCGGAGCAGCCAAGCTGCTAGTTTGAGGGACTGTAGAGACAGGTGAGGAACTCCCGACGAATGTGTCAGAAGATCTGGCACTGGGTCCAGAATCCACGGTTCGTCTATTTGATGAGCACGAAGAAAGGGAAACCATATTTGACGAGGCCAGAATGGGGCTATGAGTATTATAGTCCTTTCCAGGCTCCTGGCTTTCTGTAGAAATCTGGGAATCAATGGAGTCGGTGGGAATGCATATAGCAGACCCGGGGGCCAATCGTGTATCAGTGCGTCCCTGGGGACATCCCCCGGAGGGGGTAGAAGGGCAAAGTAGCTTCTGCATTTTGCATTCAATGGGGAAGCAAACAGATCGCAGCAAAGCTGGCCCCATTTGCGGAAGATCTTTTCCGCCGTCTGTGAATTCAGGGACCACTCGTGAGGTAACAGGATGGCTCTGCTCAACCTGTCCGCAATGACGTTGGATGACCCCGGGATGTGCGTTGCTATCAGAAAGCGACCTGTGGACTCTGCCCATTGCCAAATTCTCATGGCCTCTCTGCATAACGGGTAAGACCTGGTTCCCCCTTGCTTGTTTATGTACCAGACTACAGACATGTTGTCTGTCTGAACTGCTACTGTCCCTAGAGGTAAGAGGGCTTGGAAGTGTTGCAACGCCAGGAACACCGCCCTCAACTCCAGAACATTTATATGTAGAGTGTATTCCGTGCTGGACTATTCTCCTTGGACTGTTCTTCCCTGAAAAAGGCCCCCCACCCTATCAGGGAAGCGTCCGTGGTTATTGTGGCTGTTGGAATGGGTAGAACGAACGAACGACCCACAGTGAGGTTCTGATCGCGCACCCACCATGAGAGGTTCCGTCTGCAAGATTCTGTTATCCTGATCTCGTGCGTTAGGGGTAGGTGTTGGAACGACCACTGCGCAAAGAGCAGCCATTGAAGAATCCTCATGTGTAACCTTCCCATAGCCATCAGTCCCAACACTTTTAACACCAGTTTGGCTGGGGCTTTCTTGCTGACTAGAAGAAGTAGGACCTGCTGTTTGAGCGTTGAAGCTCTTACTGGGGGGAGTTTCAGTAGTGTCGATCGTGTATTTAGATTTGCTCCGATGAAGGAAATACACTGTGAGGGCGATAAGCAAGAGTTTTCGAAGTTTATGGATATCCCTAAGTGGGAACAAAGGCCGATTGTATAGTCTCTGGCTTGCAATAGTCGATGCTCGGTGGTGGCAGTGAGGAGCCAGTCGTCCAGATAGGGAAACACCCGGAATCCTTGTCGTCTCAAGTGAGCCGCAACTACTGCCATGCATTTGGTGAATACCCTGGGGGCTGAGGTGAGTCCAAAGGGCAGAGCTCGAAACTGAAAGTGACTGGCCCCCAGCTGGAAATGCAGGTGATCTCTGGACGGTCTGGCCATTTTGATGTGGTAGTACGCGTCTTTGAGATCTATAGAGCACATCCAATCGTCCTTCTGTAAGAATGGAAGGATCGATTGAAGCGTGACCATCCGGAACTTTTCCTTCTTCATGAAGTTGTTGAGATGGCTGAGATCTAAGATTGGTCTCCAGTCCCCTGTCTTTTTTGGAACTAAAAAGAACCTTGAGTAAGTTCCGAATCCTCTTTGGTCTGCCGGGACTGGTTGGATGACTCTGTTTTCGAGCAGCTTTGAAATTTCTACAGCTGCTAGTTTTCGCAGATGGGGTGGCACATCTGGAAATTTTCTTTGTAGAGGTGGTGTTGAAATGAAGGGTATTTTGTATCCTCTGGTTATAATGCTTTTTACCCAAGAATATGAAGTAATGTTTAGCCAGGCCAGTGGGTATAAAGCTAAGCGACCCCCGACTGCCTCCAGAGCAGGACAGCCGGGCCTCCGTTCTGGAGTGCTGGAAAGGCTTCCCAGGGACGGAATCCCTGTCGCCTTGGTTATGCGGACCCCCTCTGCCGCTGGGGCGGCGTCTTCCATTTCTACCCCCTCCTCTGCCTCTGGAGGGGGTATCACTCTGTGTGGTCTGGAAAGATCCCTGATTCTTACGGAACCACATTTTTCCGCCTCGTTGCCCTTTGGGGTACGGTCTAGTAGGAGTGGAAAAACGGACCCTGACAGCAGACAGGGTCTTTCCCTCTTGCTCGCACCGAGTGAGTCTCCTTAACCTTGGGCCCAAAAAGTGTGGCACCATCAAAAGGGGCATTGGCAAAGGAAGACTTGAAGGCTTCCGCAAAGGAGCACAGCCGCATCCATGATTGTCTTCGAAGAGCAATCGCTGAAGCTGCAGCTCTACTCGATCCCTCGGCTGCATACGAGATGAGCCTCATGGATGAGTTTACTATGGATGTGAGGGTGTTAAGTTGTGCTGTTACCTTATCTGAAACAGCAGCATCTGTGTTACCCTGGAGGGTATCTGTCAGCTCCTTGATGAGATCCCTCTGCAAACGTGTGAAATGGGTCAGGTAGTTTAGCGAACGCATGGAAAAAGTCGCTGAACTAAAAATGCGCTTCCCATATCTGTCCATAGTCCTAGAATCCTTATTAGGAGGATGAACAGATGAGGAAGACTCAGACATCTCCTTTTTCGTGGCTGCCGCCACCACCATAGCGTCGACAGAGACTCCCTTGGTGAGATAAGATTTATCTTGGGGGGTAGTGATGAACTTGTTTGGTTTCCTAGGTACTGGTTCCACTGTGTCAGGTGCCTCCCACGCCCTTCGCGCAATCAAATCCATTAATTCATCGAAGGGCGGGGTCACCCAGGAGGTAGAAGGTTGAGCCCCAAAAGCCTTCAGCAGCACCGACTCGTCCTCAGAGGGGGCTAGGGACTGCCAATCACCCCTCTGTTTCCAGATCTCCAGGATGTCTGCAAATGACACATCCTCCAAGGGTGATTTGGGGGACCCCTCTGCCTCATCCAAGTCGGTGTCAGACGTTAGAGATTCCTGTGGGGAATCTATGTACCTCCTCTTGCACAACCGTTTCCTTGGGACCTCATCAGAGGGGGCTTCTGGTGAGGCCTCCAAGGAACAGGGTAACCCTCTGTGGGTGGCTGAGGCAATTGGGCTCACGCTTGGGATGGATCGTGGGAGCAGAAACAGAAAGTGGCCTTTTGGGGAAGGAGAAGATTCCCCTGATGATGTGGTTGTCTGTGCAGACAATACCTTCCTCATAAGGTCAAAGGCCCCCGAACCCCTGGCTGAGGGCTCCCCCGGTTCCGAAGAACACGGAAGCATCCCAGAACCAGGTGCCGTGGGCTCCAACCCTGAGGACGGAGCCGAACCAGTCTGTGCCGAGGCCCCGAGAGGGAGAGTCGGCACCGACAGGTCGGTACGACTCTCGGTCCCAGAACCGAGCAAAGACCGTCGGCTCCGCGACTCCCCTAACGGTTCCGAAGGAGTCGAAGTCAAAGGTGTCGATCGTGCAATGGACGGTTTCGGCACTGAGGGCTCCACTATCATCAGGTCATCTTCTCCTGGCTCCGAGATCTGGATGGGTCTCAAAGGAGGACCCGTTGGAGATATGGGGAGGCCTTCTAGTTTCGACACCAACTGGGAGGAAACTGCAATTAACTTGGAAAGGGTCGTGTTCTCCATGAGTTTCTGCACGACACGATCCACATCTGTGTCAGACAAGGGTCTGGAAGAACGGGTCGAAGGAGCTGAAGATGGCACCGACCGAAGAATGGACGGCGGTGGCAGTTCCGACACCGGTTCCAAGATCTGGGGCTCAGGAAAAGATAAATGTTCGACGCTCAGCCCCGAGATCTGTGGAACCGGCGAACGAACCCGAGAAGATGAACTCGGAGCCGATGACATGGGCTCTGACATCTTCGACCCCTTCGAGGATTTAGAAGCCTGATCCGACTTGTCCAAAGCCTCTTGAAAGGCCGGCTTCAACAATCCTCTGTCAATAAGCTTCCTGCGTCTATCTGTCATGACCCTCCCGCTAAAGGAATGACAAATAGAGCAATCCTCTTGGAGATGGAGAGGGCCAAGACAGTAGACACAGGAAGCATGATTGTCAGTAATGGACATTTTCTGCCCACACTGACATCTTTTAAAGCCAGATTTGGCTTTTTCTGACATAGTACAGTAACAATGACAATATCTATGATAATAGAAAAAAAAATTACTAATCCTATAGCAATATATGTATAATAAACAGGTTATATATATAAAACTCTCACAAAAAAAAAAAAAAAAAAAAAAACACACCCAAGAAAAAAAGGTTAGGCCACAAGGGTGCCTGAAGAAGAAAACTGGGTATATATATATATATATATATATATATATATATATATATATATATATATATATATATATATATATATATATATATATATACATACACACACACACATTATATATATATATATATATATATATATATATATATATATCACACACACACACAGCACTTCTACAATAACTACTAACTATAAGGAAGTATCAGCAAGAAAAAAATTTGAATTCTTATCTGAAGAAATCAACAACTCAAGTTTCTATCTGGTCCGAGCTCTCCTCGATCTGATCTGTTGCAGCGGCAAACTAGATCTGAGTAATGGCAGGGAGGATTGTGGGATATGGGCTGGTCTCGAGCTTCTCTGAGATTCAGAGCTTTGCAATTCGGCCGACTCGGAGCCGAAGATCGGCTCCGAACCCGTGTGTAAGAACAAACAGCGAGATTGAACACACTTACATTGGCTGTTAAGAAGATTGTCTTCCAAGATAAGAACTTCAGTGAACAACAGGAGGCTGGTTCGAAAGGAGGAAGTGTTAATGACGATAACACCAAACTGAGGTCCCAAGGAGGTGGTGGTTCTCTTAAGGGAGGTCTTAAAAGGAATGTACCTCTGAGAAAGGCTTTGCATAATCTATGGGACATTATACTGGATCCCATGTTTCCTACGTGATAGTTAGATATGGTGGCCAGTTGTACTCGTCTTGTGGCTGCCGCTGCACCTTGATTAAAAGTTTCTGTTAAACATTCCAGGATATAGGGGCTGTAAAGGGGTCTGTATGTTTTTTGTCAGCCCAACAAGAAAACCTCTTCCATTTGCTTGCATAAAGTTTCCTAGTTGTATTCTTGTGTGATGAAACCAGAATGTGTCGTACTGCCGGGGATTGTTCTGGACGCCTGGCAAAGACTGGAAGTGGAGTAACCAAGCTGTCAGTTTGAGGCTTTGAAGAGAGGGGTGGAGTGTTCCTGACTGATGAGTCAGAAGATCTGGCACTGGGTCCAGGATCCAAGGCTCCTCCTGAAGATGGGGCCATAGAAAGGGGAACCATATCTGATGAGGTCAGTAAGGAGCAATGAGAATTAGCCTGCGACTCAATGATCTGGCTTTCTGGAGAACCTTGGGAATTAATGGAAATGGGGGAAAAGCATATAGAAGTCCCGGGGGCCAATCATAAGCGCATCCCTTGATGACACCCCCGGAGGGGGAATTAGGGCAAAGTATCTGTTGCATTTGGAGTTGGGTGTGGTAAAGAGGTCACCGCAAGGCCGACCCCATGTGCGAAAAATTTGTTTTGCAATTTCCTGATTCAGGGACCACTCAGGAGGCATAAGAATTGCCCTGCTTAATCTGTCTATCACGTTGGATTTCCCCCAGATGTGCGTTGCAGTCAAAAAACATTGAGAAGAAATTGCCCATTGCCATACTCTTTCAGCCTGTTGACAGAGGGGTTAGGATCTGATTCCCCCTTGTTTGATGATGTACCACACCACGGACATATTGTCTGTTTGTATTGCAATAGTACTTATTGAAAGAGAACTCTGGAATGCTTGCAACGCCAGAAGCACCACCCTCATCTCTAGGACATGGATGTGCAAGTCGTACTTGTGTTCTTGCGAAATCCCTTGGACAGTCTGTCCCAGATAATGCCCTCCCCCACACTATCTGGGAAGCATCCGTGGTCACTGTAGCTACAGGTTGGGGGGAACAAATGATCTGCCTTTCGTTACCTGAGTGGAGTGAAGCCACCATTGTAGGTCCCTCTTGCAAGTGTTCATAATGAGAATTTTGTGTGACATGGGCAACTTCTGCATGGACCACTGAGAGAAAAGTAGCCACTGTAATATTCTCATGTGTAGACGTGCCAGTGGGACTAGTGTTATTGCAGCTGCCATTGAAGCCAGAAACTTGAGGACAAATTTTGCTTGCACTTTTTTCTTCATGAGCAATATTGACACTTGATGGCATAGCATTTGAACTCTTTCGTGAGGCAGTTTTGCCACCATGTCTTTTGTGTTTAAGTCTATCCCTATAAAGGTAATATGCTGTGATGGCAACAAGGCAGATTTTTCTAAATTTATAGTAATGCACAGCTCTAAGCAGAGATGAATGGTGGTGTCTCTTGTCCTGATTAGTAGATGCTCGATGGTGGTGGTCAGGAGCCAGTCGTCTAAGTATAGAAACGCCCGGAATCCTTGATGCCTCAGGTGAGCCTTAACTACTGTCATGCATTTGGTAAACACTCTGGGGGTTGTAGTGAGACCAAAGGGCAGAGCTCTGAATTGGTAATGACTGGCTCCCAGCCAGAAGCGTAAATATCTTCTGGATCACCTGCTCATCTTTATATGGTAGTACACATCCTGAAGAACTATGGAGAATATCCAACCGTCTTGTCCCAGAAAAGGGAGTAGAGACTGCAGTGTTACCATCTGGAACTTCATTTTTTTTACCGACTTGTTCAGTCTGCTGAGACCCAAAATTGGTCTCCAGTCCCCTGTCTTTTTTGGAACTAAAAAGAACCTTGACTAAATTCTGGATCCAATTTGGTCTGTGAGAATTTCTTGGATGACTCTTTTTTCTAGCAACCTTTGAATTTCTAGGGTTGCTTGATCCCTTTGACTGGGTGGTATGTCTGAGACAGATTTTGATGGAAAGGAGAAAGGAATGTTGTATCCCCTTGGATATGATGGACTGTGCCCATTTGTCTTGAGTCATGTCTAGCCAGGCTTTTGGGTACAGTGATAATCTCCCCCCGGCTGCCTCCAGAGGTGGATAGGCGGGTCTCCTTTCAGGAGCGCTGGAAGGGTCTACCCGAGAACATATCTCTGTCACCCTGATTCTGCGGACCCCCTCTGCCACGAGGGCAGCATTTTGTGTTATTACCCCCTCTGCCCTTGGGGGAAAATTCACCACGAGCATCTGGTGAGCCTCCTTTGGATTTCTGGAACCACATTTTTCTGACCTTTGAGATAAAGTCTAGTAGGGACGGAGAAATGTACTCCCACAGCAGACAAAGTCTTGCCATCCTGCTCGCTGCTGATGAGCCTCCTTCATTTTTGGCCCAATCAAGGATGAGCCATCAAACGGGGCATCAATAAAGGAAGACATGAAGGGTTCAGCAAACTCAAAAAGACATATCCAACAATGTCTCCTCAGAGCTATTCCTGTGCCTGCTGCCCTGCTCGCTCCATTGGCTGCATAAGAAATGAGGCGCATGGAGGAGTTAGTTATAGAGGGTAAGGTCACAAGCTGAGAGCTTATCTTGTCAGATACCCCCCCAGCTGTAGCAAATTGTAGGGTATCTCCTAGCTCCTTGAGGAGATCCCTCTAAAGACGAGTAAAATGGGATAAGTAATTCAGCGACCTAAGGGTAAAGGCCACTGAAGAGAACATATGCTTCCCGTATCTGTCCATCGTTTGAGACTCCTTATTTGGCGGATGGACAGATGCAGAAGTTTCAGCTAATTCCTTCTTGGTGGCCGCCGCCACCACCATGGCATCTACTGGGACACCTTTGGTCAAAAACTGTCTGTTTTCCAGGGCCGTAATGAATTTGTTGGGCCTCCAAGGAACAGGTGGAGAGCCCCATGCCTTTCAACTGACTACACCCAGGAGCTGGTCAAAAGGCAGATACAACCAAGAGGTGGAGGGTCGAGAACCAAATGCCTCCAGGTATACCGACTCATCTTCAGAAGGGGAGAGGGTTTTCCAGCCACCTCTCTGTTTCAGGATCACTAAGATGTCTGAAAAGGAGACATCCTCAGAGGGTGAACGTGGGGACCCTTCTGAATCCTCTAAGTTGGTATTGGATGTGACAGATCAGGGAGTCTGTGTGTTTCCTCTTACACATTCTCTTCCGAGGGACCTCCTCGGGGGGGGGGGATGTCCCGGGGAGGTTTCGGAAGAGACGGTTTCACCCATTGGGGCATCCCAGGGCATTGGTTCTCTATGCTGGGGCTGGAGGTATGGTGTAGAGGTTGACACTGGCCCTTTGGAGGGAAGAGTAGCTGGAGCGAAGGGTGGCGCGGTCTCAGAAGAAAGCGCACTCCTCATCACCTTGAAGGCACAACGATCCTGGGCCGAGACAGCCTCTGGCTCCGAGGAACCAGGTGAACTCCCCTGCACCAAGGAGGATGGCTCCAAGGCTGATGTGGGCATCAAACTCACCTGCGCCGAAGCCCCAAGTGGGACAGTCGGATCCAACAAGAGTCCGGTTCGACCCCCCCCCTCCCCCCGGAACCGACGAGGGAGTCTCGACCCCCAGACCTCTCGATGGATGACAACATTAAAGTGGTCAGAGCGGAGATCGGCACCGAAACTCTGGGAATGGATTTCAGGTCCAATGGTTCCACCACTAGGACATCCAGGCACTCTGGCTCTGAACTCGTCGGAGGAGGAACCGAAGGTGCAAAAGCTAGTGGAGTTGGCTCCATGACTGTCTGGGCTGGGCTGGTGAGAATTTTTGCCAGGGCTGGTGTACGAAGCAACCTTCTAACCACCCACTCCACATCATCATCCGAAAGGCTCCTGGATGACAGAGAGGAATGGGAGGACTTGTGGCTGCCCATCACCGACTGCAGTAAAGGAGACTGCAGCACTGAACGAATAGGATCCAAGGATGGTGACCAGCTCCTTTTTCGACTAATAGATGGTTCCAAAAGTGCAAGTGGAACCAATGTAAAATTTTCCTTTTTGGAACCGGCAGGTTTCGGATCCTAAGAACTCAATTTTTCAGGTCTCTTCGATGGCTCCGAAGCTGGAGCCAAAGAAATTTTGGGAGATTTGTCTGAAGGTTTGGAGGCTTGAGTCCCTTCAACAGCTGAATCAAAAGGCCCCTTTAACAAACCCTGAAAAATTAGCTTGTTTTACTGTTCCTACAGGACCCTTTAACTAAATGCATGGCAAATAGACGAATCCTGCAGGTGGACGGTGCCTAAGCAATACACACAACTAGTGTGTTCATCAGTGATTGACATCTTTTGTGTGCAAGAATCACACTTTTTAAAACCAGACTGTTTAGTCTCTTCAGACATCCTGTCACTATCAACCAAAGTTCACAACCAGCAGTGAAAGAAACCAAGTTAGTAAAAGTTACACTCAAGTGCAGGGAACCACACTAGACTAGCAAAACTACAAAAACAACTATTCTATAAAGAGAAACAGTATTTCTTTTTTTTTGAAGAAGAAGAGTGGTAAGAGGGGAAATAAAGTTAGAGGAGGGTCTTTAACTTAAATGACGCACTCCTCTAACCTGACGAGATGCCTCTAATTTAAAAGACGAAAGGTACAAAAGGGGAGCCCTCTAACTAAAAATGGGCTACGGAGAGAAAAACGGAATCCTCTAACTTAAACGGATTCCTGTAAAGGGGGGCAGCGTTAGTTAGAGGCCTAAGAGAGAAAACAGCAGCCCACACAAAGCCAAAAACAAAGAATGGAAAGGACCTTTACTAAAAACAAGGAACACTCAAGATATAGCAATATAAAGAAATTATCCTACTACTTAATTATTAGCAAACAACCACATAAAAAGTTAAAGAAAATCCACTTAGCCTGAGCCAACGAAAAAGCAATCTCGAAGCTGCAATTGGCAAACAAGATCTGGATAACAGTCACTAGGCATCTTGGCATAGGTTGTAGCCTTGAGGCAGTGAAAGCTCTTGAGCTTTAGTATGCAGCCAAGTCAGAACCGATGCTCAGTTCCGAACCCAACCAGCAAGAATGAAGGTGATATAATACAACATAAGATCAATTGTTAAATAAATAAAGAAAGAAGAGTACCAACAATGGTACTTACAGAAGTCTACTATGA
The DNA here is from genome assembly GCF_019279795.1 of Protopterus annectens. NCBI lineage: Eukaryota > Metazoa > Chordata > Ceratodontiformes > Protopteridae > Protopterus > Protopterus annectens. The sequence goes on from NC_056737.1 coordinate 1,157,099,351, forward strand.
GAATAGTAGAAGGCCTAATAGGGAAAACCTGGAAAACTGAGAGGGAGATTGAAAAATTATAGAAGGAAAAAGAGAACATTGAAGTAAAAAAAAAAAAACATAAATTGAAAAGAACGAGGTAAATGAACTTACTGTTGTAAACACAAGACAATAATTGCTACAAGAGAGGTTCCTATGTCCGTGCACGATGGCAGCAAACAAGATATGAGGTTATTGGGGATGGACTAGGGCATTATGTGTAGAGGGAGGAGCTTGAGAGTTGGATCTGAAGTCTATATTAAAAGGCCGAGCCAGAACTGAGGATCAAATCTGTGACCCATACTTTGAGGAAGAATGAAAAGGACAACATCAGATTTAGTATCAGCAAATGTGAGTAAAGGTGGTCACTATACCACTATACTCATGTGCTAACCTAATCCTGCCCCTAATCCCAACTAAGCACATTAGGGTACTAAATACCCTTTCCCTAACAGTACCACCATACAGACAAATTAAGTCCGCAAGTTAGTGGTCAATTTTTTTTTTAATAGATCAGAAAAGGAAGCTGATTTCCATTTTCAAATGATGTACTTATTTGTGGAAATAGTGGCTCAATAAAGTGTAAGTTTTGGTTAACATTTCAGATGATTGTGCTATAACAATTCATGTTTTAAGGATATATATTCATACAGACATAGGATCATAGGAAGTTACTAGGCTATTGGCCCTGAGGCCCTTACAAGCCTAGCCAAAAATTTAGCCCAGACAAGTCAGCACCTGATGCCCCTGTCCAGCAGGGACACAGGTGGAATCCCAGGGGTGTATTTTCTATTCCCTATCCAGTTATCCAGTTTGCACCTAAAAAGGGTTAATGACA